>NW_027274073.1:0-125000 GCF_030028105.1 Mobula birostris
CAATTTCACGCGACCCTGCCACTTTGATCTGGCCCACGCCTTCATTAACCAGGTCCAACACTTGCCTTTCTTGGATCTTGCCCCTCCTGACAAAGGTAATCGGGTTTGTGGGGGAGTGGCCAGGGTTAGTCGGGGTGTGCCTAGGGTTTGTGGGGGTGTGGCATGATCTCTGGGATGTGCCGAGGGTTTGTGGGGGTGTGTGCCCCCTTGGACTTTAGGATTAGGTTTGAGTGTTGGGCTGGTGGATGTATATGTGTGACTGGGATAGGTAAGGCTGCAGAGTTTGGAGTGGTGAGGTATGAGGTGCTATGGGGCTTAGGCTCGTGTGGTGAAGCCAGGTGAATCTGGCCCATGCCTTTCATTATCATGGTCCGACACCACTTGGTTCAATGGACCGGGTGTGCACTGGGACACATCATCAGTAATGCATCCTCGGATCATCGGGTGTTTCGGGTCTTTCATCATTAAACACCCTCCCCGAGTTGACCCAGCCGGAGTTGATCAAGCTCGGCTTGTGTTTTCCCATGGACCAGGATAATGAGAGGCATGTAACTATGAGGGTAATGACGTTTTTAAACATCATTACCTGGCATCTGTATGCCTGGGGATGCATGGGTTAAATTGACAGTGTTTACTGGGCATTCGGTGTCTCTGCACCTGAGTTTAGTGGTGGCTTGTTTTCTGTGGACCCAGCTTGGGTTTAACTTTCTGGTTCTCTCTTGCCGTTTGGGCATCTGGGCTTTGTTCTTGGCATTTTGTCGACCGGGAGAATGAAGAGCGTGTCACTGTTAGGTTAGGTTGAGAGTATGCGGGCAGTGGGCAAATCAGCCCTCTTGTGCTTTTTGATCTCCTCACTTGAGATTCAATTTCACGCGACCCTGCCACTTTGATCTGGCCCACGCCTTCATTAACCAGGTCCAACACTTGCCTTTCTTGGATCTTGCCCCTCCTGACAAAGGTAATCGGGTTTGTGGGGGAGTGGCCAGGGTTAGTCGGGGTGTGCCTAGGGTTTGTGGGGGTGTGGCATGATCTCTGGGATGTGCCGAGGGTTTGTGGGGGTGTGTGCCCCCTTGGACTTTAGGATTAGGTTTGAGTGTTGGGCTGGTGGATGTATATGTGTGACTGGGATAGGTAAGGCTGCAGAGTTTGGAGTGGTGAGGTATGAGGTGCTATGGGGCTTAGGCTCGTGTGGTGAAGCCAGGTGAATCTGGCCCATGCCTTTCATTATCATGGTCCGACACCACTTGGTTCAATGGACCGGGTGTGCACTGGGACACATCATCAGTAATGCATCCTCGGATCATCGGGTGTTTCGGGTCTTTCATCATTAAACACCCTCCCCGAGTTGACCCAGCCGGAGTTGATCAAGCTCGGCTTGTGTTTTCCCATGGACCAGGATAATGAGAGGCATGTAACTATGAGGGTAATGACGTTTTTAAACATCATTACCTGGCATCTGTATGCCTGGGGATGCATGGGTTAAATTGACAGTGTTTACTGGGCATTCGGTGTCTCTGCACCTGAGTTTAGTGGTGGCTTGTTTTCTGTGGACCCAGCTTGGGTTTAACTTTCTGGTTCTCTCTTGCCGTTTGGGCATCTGGGCTTTGTTCTTGGCATTTTGTCGACCGGGAGAATGAAGAGCGTGTCACTGTTAGGTTAGGTTGAGAGTATGCGGGCAGTGGGCAAATCAGCCCTCTTGTGCTTTTTGATCTCCTCACTTGAGATTCAATTTCACGCGACCCTGCCACTTTGATCTGGCCCACGCCTTCATTAACCAGGTCCAACACTTGCCTTTCTTGGATCTTGCCCCTCCTGACAAAGGTAATCGGGTTTGTGGGGGAGTGGCCAGGGTTAGTCGGGGTGTGCCTAGGGTTTGTGGGGGTGTGGCATGATCTCTGGGATGTGCCGAGGGTTTGTGGGGGTGTGTGCCCCCTTGGACTTTAGGATTAGGTTTGAGTGTTGGGCTGGTGGATGTATATGTGTGACTGGGATAGGTAAGGCTGCAGAGTTTGGAGTGGTGAGGTATGAGGTGCTATGGGGCTTAGGCTCGTGTGGTGAAGCCAGGTGAATCTGGCCCATGCCTTTCATTATCATGGTCCGACACCACTTGGTTCAATGGACCGGGTGTGCACTGGGACACATCATCAGTAATGCATCCTCGGATCATCGGGTGTTTCGGGTCTTTCATCATTAAACACCCTCCCCGAGTTGACCCAGCCGGAGTTGATCAAGCTCGGCTTGTGTTTTCCCATGGACCAGGATAATGAGAGGCATGTAACTATGAGGGTAATGACGTTTTTAAACATCATTACCTGGCATCTGTATGCCTGGGGATGCATGGGTTAAATTGACAGTGTTTACTGGGCATTCGGTGTCTCTGCACCTGAGTTTAGTGGTGGCTTGTTTTCTGTGGACCCAGCTTGGGTTTAACTTTCTGGTTCTCTCTTGCCGTTTGGGCATCTGGGCTTTGTTCTTGGCATTTTGTCGACCGGGAGAATGAAGAGCGTGTCACTGTTAGGTTAGGTTGAGAGTATGCGGGCAGTGGGCAAATCAGCCCTCTTGTGCTTTTTGATCTCCTCACTTGAGATTCAATTTCACGCGACCCTGCCACTTTGATCTGGCCCACGCCTTCATTAACCAGGTCCAACACTTGCCTTTCTTGGATCTTGCCCCTCCTGACAAAGGTAATCGGGTTTGTGGGGGAGTGGCCAGGGTTAGTCGGGGTGTGCCTAGGGTTTGTGGGGGTGTGGCATGATCTCTGGGATGTGCCGAGGGTTTGTGGGGGTGTGTGCCCCCTTGGACTTTAGGATTAGGTTTGAGTGTTGGGCTGGTGGATGTATATGTGTGACTGGGATAGGTAAGGCTGCAGAGTTTGGAGTGGTGAGGTATGAGGTGCTATGGGGCTTAGGCTCGTGTGGTGAAGCCAGGTGAATCTGGCCCATGCCTTTCATTATCATGGTCCGACACCACTTGGTTCAATGGACCGGGTGTGCACTGGGACACATCATCAGTAATGCATCCTCGGATCATCGGGTGTTTCGGGTCTTTCATCATTAAACACCCTCCCCGAGTTGACCCAGCCGGAGTTGATCAAGCTCGGCTTGTGTTTTCCCATGGACCAGGATAATGAGAGGCATGTAACTATGAGGGTAATGACGTTTTTAAACATCATTACCTGGCATCTGTATGCCTGGGGATGCATGGGTTAAATTGACAGTGTTTACTGGGCATTCGGTGTCTCTGCACCTGAGTTTAGTGGTGGCTTGTTTTCTGTGGACCCAGCTTGGGTTTAACTTTCTGGTTCTCTCTTGCCGTTTGGGCATCTGGGCTTTGTTCTTGGCATTTTGTCGACCGGGAGAATGAAGAGCGTGTCACTGTTAGGTTAGGTTGAGAGTATGCGGGCAGTGGGCAAATCAGCCCTCTTGTGCTTTTTGATCTCCTCACTTGAGATTCAATTTCACGCGACCCTGCCACTTTGATCTGGCCCACGCCTTCATTAACCAGGTCCAACACTTGCCTTTCTTGGATCTTGCCCCTCCTGACAAAGGTAATCGGGTTTGTGGGGGAGTGGCCAGGGTTAGTCGGGGTGTGCCTAGGGTTTGTGGGGGTGTGGCATGATCTCTGGGATGTGCCGAGGGTTTGTGGGGGTGTGTGCCCCCTTGGACTTTAGGATTAGGTTTGAGTGTTGGGCTGGTGGATGTATATGTGTGACTGGGATAGGTAAGGCTGCAGAGTTTTGAGTGGTGAGGTATGAGGTGCTATTGGGCTTAGGCTTGTGTGGTGAAGCTAGGTGAATCTGGCCCATGCCTTTCATTATCATGGTCCGACACCACTTGGTTCAATGGACCGGGTGTGCACTGGGACACATCATCAGTAATGCATCCTCGGATCATGGGGTGTTTCGGGTCTTTCATCATTAAACACCCTCCCCGAGATGACCCAGCCGGAGTTGATCAAGCTCGGCTTGTGTTTTCCCATGGACCAGGATAATGAGAGGCATGTAACTATGAGGGTAATGACGTTTTTAAACATCATTACCTGGCATCTGTATGCCTGGGGATGCATGGGTTAAATTGACAGTGTTTACTGGGCATTCGGTGTCTCTGCACCTGAGTTTAGTGGTGGCTTGTTTTCTGTGGACCCAGCTTGGGTTTAACTTTCTGGTTCTCTCTTGCCGTTTGGGCATCCGGGCTTTGTTCTTGGCATTTTGTCGACCGGGAGAATGAAGAGCGTGTCACTGTTAGGTTAGGTTGAGAGTATGCGGGCAGTGGGCAAATCAGCCCTCTTGTGCTTTTTGATCTCCTCACTTGAGATTCAATTTCACGCGACCCTGCCACTTTGATCTGGCCCACGCCTTCATTAACCAGGTCCAACACTTGCCTTTCTTGGATCTTGCCCCTCCTGACAAAGGTAATCGGGTTTGTGGGGGAGTGGCCAGGGTTAGTCGGGGTGTGCCTAGGGTTTGTGGGTGGGGGAGTGGCCAGGGTTAGTCGGGGTGTGCCTAGGGTTTGTGGGTTAGGGTTAGGGTTAGGGTTAGGGTTAGGTTGAGAGTATGCGGGCAGTGGGCAAATCAGCCCTCTTGTGCTTTTTGATCTCCTCACTTGAGATTCAATTTCACGCGACCCTGCCACTTTGATCTGGCCCACGCCTTCATTAACCAGGTCCAACACTTGCCTTTCTTGGATCTTGCCCCTCCTGACAAAGGTAATCGGGTTTGTGGGGGAGTGGCCAGGGTTAGTCGGGGTGTGCCTAGGGTTTGTGGGGGTGTGGCATGATCTCTGGGATGTGCCGAGGGTTTGTGGGGGTGTGTGCCCCCTTGGACTTTAGGATTAGGTTTGAGTGTTGGGCTGGTGGATGTATATGTGTGACTGGGAGAGGTAAGGCTGCAGAGTTTTGAGTGGTGAGGTATGAGGTGCTATGGGACTTAGGCTCGAGTGGTGAAGCCAGGTGAATCTGGCCCATGCCTTTCATTATCGTGGTCCGACACCACTTGGTTCAATGGACCGGGTGTGCACTGGGACACATCATCAGTAATGCATCCTCGGATCATGGGGTGTTTCGGGTCTTTCATCATTAAACACCCTCCCCGAGATGACCCAGCCGGAGTTGATCAAGCTCGGCTTGTGTTTTCCCATGGACCAGGATAATGAGAGACATGTAACTATGATGGTAATGTTGTTTTTAAACATCATTACCTGGCATCTGTATGCCTGGGATTGCATGGGTTAAATTGACAGTGTTTTACTGGGCATTCGGTGTCTCTGCACCTGCACCTGAGTTTAGTGGTGACTGGTTTTCTGTGGACCCAGCTTGGGTTTAACTTTCTGGTTCTCTCTTGCCGTTTGGGAATCTGGGCTTTGTTCTTGGCATTTTGTCGACCGGGAGAATGAAGAGCGTGTCACTGTTAGGTTAGGTTGAGAGTATGCGGGCAGTGGGCAAATCAGCCCTCTTGTGCTTTTTGATCTCCTCACTTGAGATTCAATTTCACGCGACCCTGCCACTTTGATCTGGCCCACGCCTTCATTAACCAGGTCCAACACTTGCCTTTCTTGGATCTTGCCCCTCCTGACAAAGGTAATCGGGTTTGTGGGGGTGTGGCCAGGGTTAGTCGGGGTGTGCCTAGGGTTTGTGGGGGTGTGGCATGATCATTGGGAATGCTGAGGGTTTGTGGGGGTGTGTGCCCCCTTGGACTTTAGGATTAGGTTTGAGTGTTGGGCTGGTGGATGTATATGTGTGACTGGGATAGGTAAGGCTGCAGAGTTTTGAGTGGTGAGGTATGAGGTGCTATGGCGCATAGGCTCGTGTGGTGAAGCCAGGTGAATCTGGCCCATGCCTTTCATTATCGTGGTCCGACACCACTTGGTTCAATGGACCGGGTGTGCACTGGGACACATCATCAGTAATGCATCCTCGGATCATGGGGTGTTTCGGGTCTTTCATCATTAAACACCCTCCCCGAGATGACCCAGCCGGAGTTGATCAAGCTCGGCTTGTGTTTTCCCATGGACCAGGATAATGAGAGGCATGTAACTATGAGGGTAATGACGTTTTTAAACATCATTACCTGGCATCTGTATGCCTGGGATTGCATGGGTTAAATTGACAGTGTTTACTGGGCATTCGGTGTCTCTGCACCTGAGTTTAGTGGTGACTGGTTTTCTGTGGACCCAGCTTGGGTTTAACTTTCTGGTTCTCTCTTGCCGTTTGGGAATCTGGGCTTTGTTCTTGGCATTTTGTCGACCGGGAGAATGAAGAGCGTGTCACTGTTAGGTTAGGTTGAGAGTATGCGGGCAGTGGGCAAATCAGCCCTCTTGTGCTTTTTGATCTCCTCACTTGAGATTCAATTTCACGCGACCCTGCCACTTTGATCTGGCCCACGCCTTCATTAACCAGGTCCAACACTTGCCTTTCTTGGATCTTGCCCCTCCTGACAAAGGTAATCGGGTTTGTGGGGGTGTGGCCAGGGTTAGTCGGGGTGTGCCTAGGGTTTGTGGGGGTGTGGCATGATCATTGGGAATGCTGAGGGTTTGTGGGGGTGTGTGCCCCCTTGGACTTTAGGATTAGGTTTGAGTGTTGGGCTGGTGGATGTATATGTGTGACTGGGATAGGTAAGGCTGCAGAGTTTTGAGTGGTGAGGTATGAGGTGCTATGGCGCATAGGCTCGTGTGGTGAAGCCAGGTGAATCTGGCCCATGCCTTTCATTATCGTGGTCCGACACCACTTGGTTCAATGGACCGGGTGTGCACTGGGACACATCATCAGTAATGCATCCTCGGATCATGGGGTGTTTCGGGTCTTTCATCATTAAACACCCTCCCCGAGATGACCCAGCCGGAGTTGATCAAGCTCGGCTTGTGTTTTCCCATGGACCAGGATAATGAGAGGCATGTAACTATGAGGGTAATGACGTTTTTAAACATCATTACCTGGCATCTGTATGCCTGGGATTGCATGGGTTAAATTGACAGTGTTTACTGGGCATTCGGTGTCTCTGCACCTGAGTTTAGTGGTGACTGGTTTTCTGTGGACCCAGCTTGGGTTTAACTTTCTGGTTCTCTCTTGCCGTTTGGGAATCTGGGCTTTGTTCTTGGCATTTTGTCGACCGGGAGAATGAAGAGCGTGTCACTGTTAGGTTAGGTTGAGAGTATGCGGGCAGTGGGCAAATCAGCCCTCTTGTGCTTTTTGATCTCCTCACTTGAGATTCAATTTCACGCGACCCTGCCACTTTGATCTGGCCCACGCCTTCATTAACCAGGTCCAACACTTGCCTTTCTTGGATCTTGCCCCTCCTGACAAAGGTAATCGGGTTTGTGGGGGTGTGGCCAGGGTTAGTCGGGGTGTGCCTAGGGTTTGTGGGGGTGTGGCATGATCATTGGGAATGCTGAGGGTTTGTGGGGGTGTGTGCCCCCTTGGACTTTAGGATTAGGTTTGAGTGTTGGGCTGGTGGATGTATATGTGTGACTGGGATAGGTAAGGCTGCAGAGTTTTGAGTGGTGAGGTATGAGGTGCTATGGCGCATAGGCTCGTGTGGTGAAGCCAGGTGAATCTGGCCCATGCCTTTCATTATCGTGGTCCGACACCACTTGGTTCAATGGACCGGGTGTGCACTGGGACACATCATCAGTAATGCATCCTCGGATCATGGGGTGTTTCGGGTCTTTCATCATTAAACACCCTCCCCGAGATGACCCAGCCGGAGTTGATCAAGCTCGGCTTGTGTTTTCCCATGGACCAGGATAATGAGAGGCATGTAACTATGAGGGTAATGACGTTTTTAAACATCATTACCTGGCATCTGTATGCCTGGGATTGCATGGGTTAAATTGACAGTGTTTACTGGGCATTCGGTGTCTCTGCACCTGAGTTTAGTGGTGACTGGTTTTCTGTGGACCCAGCTTGGGTTTAACTTTCTGGTTCTCTCTCGCCGTTTGGGCATCTGGGCTTTATTCTTGGCATTTTGTCGACCGGGAGAATGAAGAGCGTGTCACTGTTAGGTTAGGTTGAGAGTATGCGGGCAGTGGGCAAATCAGCCCTCTTGTGCTTTTTGATCTCCTCA
Source organism: Mobula birostris (assembly GCF_030028105.1). Taxonomy (NCBI): domain Eukaryota; kingdom Metazoa; phylum Chordata; class Chondrichthyes; order Myliobatiformes; family Myliobatidae; genus Mobula; species Mobula birostris. The sequence goes on from NW_027274073.1 coordinate 8,057, forward strand.
CTTGAGATTCAATTTCACGCGACCCTGCCACTTTGATCTGGCCCACGCCTTCATTAACCAGGTCCAACACTTGCCTTTCTTGGATCTTGCCCCTCCTGACAAAGGGTTAGGGTTAGGGTTAGGGTTAGGGTTAGGGTTAGGGTTAGGGTTAGGGTTAGGGTTAGGGTTAGGGTTAGGTTGAGAGTATGCGGGCAGTGGGCTAATCAGCCCTCTTGTGCTTTTTGATCTCCTCACTTGAGATTCAATTTCACGCGACCCTGCCACTTTGATCTGGCCCACGCCTTCATTAACCAGGTCCAACACTTGCCTTTCTTGGATCTTGCCCCTCCTGACAAAGGTAATCGGGTTTGTGGGGGAGTGGCCAGGGTTAGTCGGGGTGTGCCTAGGGTTTGTGGGGGTGTGGCATGATCTCTGGGATGTGCCGAGGGTTTGTGGGGGTGTGTGCCCCCTTGGACTTTAGGATTAGGTTTGAGTGTTGGGCTGGTGGATGTATATGTGTGACTGGGAGAGGTAAGGCTGCAGAGTTTTGAGTGGTGAGGTATGAGGTGCTATGGGACTTAGGCTCGAGTGGTGAAGCCAGGTGAATCTGGCCCATGCCTTTCATTATCATGGTCCGACACCACTTGGTTCAATGGACCGGGTGTGCACTGGGACACATCATCAGTAATGCATCCTCGGATCATGGGGTGTTTCGGGTCTTTCATCATTAAACACCCTCCCCGAGATGACCCAGCCGGAGTTGATCAAGCTCGGCTTGTGTTTTCCCATGGACCAGGATAATGAGAGACATGTAACTATGATGGTAATGTTGTTTTTAAACATCATTACCTGGCATCTGTATGCCTGGGATTGCATGGGTTAAATTGACAGTGTTTACTGGGCATTCGTGTCTCTGCACCTGAGTTTAGTGGTGACTGGTTTTCTGTGGACCCAGCTTGGGTTTAACTTTCTGGTTCTCTCTCGCCTTTTGGGCATCTGGGCTTTTTTGTTGGCATTTTGTCGACCGGGAGAATGAAGAGCGTGTCACTGTTAGGTTAGGTTGAGAGTATGCGGGCAGTGGGCAAATCAGCCCTCTTGTGCTTTTTGATCTCCTCACTTGAGATTCAATTTCACGCGACCCTGCCACTTTGATCTGGCCCACGCCTTCATTAACCAGGTCCAACACTTGCCTTTCTTGGATCTTGCCCCTCCTGACAAAGGTAATCGGGTTTGTGGGGGAGTGGCCAGGGTTAGTCGGGGTGTGCCTAGGGTTTGTGGGGGTGTGGCATGATCTCTGGGATGTGCCGAGGGTTTGTGGGGGTGTGTGCCCCCTTGGACTTTAGGATTAGGTTTGAGTGTTGGGCTGGTGGATGTATATGTGTGACTGGGAGAGGTAAGGCTGCAGAGTTTTGAGTGGTGAGGTATGAGGTGCTATGGGACTTAGGCTCGAGTGGTGAAGCCAGGTGAATCTGGCCCATGCCTTTCATTATCGTGGTCCGACACCACTTGGTTCAATGGACCGGGTGTGCACTGGGACACATCATCAGTAATGCATCCTCGGATCATGGGGTGTTTCGGGTCTTTCATCATTAAACACCCTCCCCGAGATGACCCAGCCGGAGTTGATCAAGCTCGGCTTGTGTTTTCCCATGGACCAGGATAATGAGAGACATGTAACTATGATGGTAATGTTGTTTTTAAACATCATTACCTGGCATCTGTATGCCTGGGATTGCATGGGTTAAATTGACAGTGTTTACTGGGCATTCGGTGTCTCTGCACCTGAGTTTAGTGGTGACTGGTTTTCTGTGGACCCAGCTTGGGTTTAACTTTCTGGTTCTCTCTCGCCTTTTGGGCATCTGGGCTTTTTTGTTGGCATTTTGTCGACCGGGAGAATGAAGAGCGTGTCACTGTTAGGTTAGGTTGAGAGTATGCGGGCAGTGGGCAAATCAGCCCTCTTGTGCTTTTTGATCTCCTCACTTGAGATTCAATTTCACGCGACCCTGCCACTTTGATCTGGCCCACGCCTTCATTAACCAGGTCCAACACTTGCCTTTCTTGGATCTTGCCCCTCCTGACAAAGGTAATCGGGTTTGTGGGGGAGTGGCCAGGGTTAGTCGGGGTGTGCCTAGGGTTTGTGGGGGTGTGGCATGATCTCTGGGATGTGCCGAGGGTTTGTGGGGGTGTGTGCCCCCTTGGACTTTAGGATTAGGTTTGAGTGTTGGGCTGGTGGATGTATATGTGTGACTGGGAGAGGTAAGGCTGCAGAGTTTTGAGTGGTGAGGTATGAGGTGCTATGGGACTTAGGCTCGAGTGGTGAAGCCAGGTGAATCTGGCCCATGCCTTTCATTATCGTGGTCCGACACCACTTGGTTCAATGGACCGGGTGTGCACTGGGACACATCATCAGTAATGCATCCTCGGATCATGGGGTGTTTCGGGTCTTTCATCATTAAACACCCTCCCCGAGATGACCCAGCCGGAGTTGATCAAGCTCGGCTTGTGTTTTCCCATGGACCAGGATAATGAGAGACATGTAACTATGATGGTAATGTTGTTTTTAAACATCATTACCTGGCATCTGTATGCCTGGGATTGCATGGGTTAAATTGACAGTGTTTACTGGGCATTCGGTGTCTCTGCACCTGAGTTTAGTGGTGACTGGTTTTCTGTGGACCCAGCTTGGGTTTAACTTTCTGGTTCTCTCTCGCCTTTTGGGCATCTGGGCTTTTTTGTTGGCATTTTGTCGACCGGGAGAATGAAGAGCGTGTCACTGTTAGGTTAGGTTGAGAGTATGCGGGCAGTGGGCAAATCAGCCCTCTTGTGCTTTTTGATCTCCTCACTTGAGATTCAATTTCACGCGACCCTGCCACTTTGATCTGGCCCACGCCTTCATTAACCAGGTCCAACACTTGCCTTTCTTGGATCTTGCCCCTCCTGACAAAGGTAATCGGGTTTGTGGGGGAGTGGCCAGGGTTAGTCGGGGTGTGCCTAGGGTTTGTGGGGGTGTGGCATGATCTCTGGGATGTGCCGAGGGTTTGTGGGGGTGTGTGCCCCCTTGGACTTTAGGATTAGGTTTGAGTGTTGGGCTGGTGGATGTATATGTGTGACTGGGAGAGGTAAGGCTGCAGAGTTTTGAGTGGTGAGGTATGAGGTGCTATGGGACTTAGGCTCGAGTGGTGAAGCCAGGTGAATCTGGCCCATGCCTTTCATTATCGTGGTCCGACACCACTTGGTTCAATGGACCGGGTGTGCACTGGGACACATCATCAGTAATGCATCCTCGGATCATGGGGTGTTTCGGGTCTTTCATCATTAAACACCCTCCCCGAGATGACCCAGCCGGAGTTGATCAAGCTCGGCTTGTGTTTTCCCATGGACCAGGATAATGAGAGACATGTAACTATGATGGTAATGTTGTTTTTAAACATCATTACCTGGCATCTGTATGCCTGGGATTGCATGGGTTAAATTGACAGTGTTTACTGGGCATTCGGTGTCTCTGCACCTGAGTTTAGTGGTGACTGGTTTTCTGTGGACCCAGCTTGGGTTTAACTTTCTGGTTCTCTCTCGCCTTTTGGGCATCTGGGCTTTTTTGTTGGCATTTTGTCGACCGGGAGAATGAAGAGCGTGTCACTGTTAGGTTAGGTTGAGAGTATGCGGGCAGTGGGCAAATCAGCCCTCTTGTGCTTTTTGATCTCCTCACTTGAGATTCAATTTCACGCGACCCTGCCACTTTGATCTGGCCCACGCCTTCATTAACCAGGTCCAACACTTGCCTTTCTTGGATCTTGCCCCTCCTGACAAAGGTAATCGGGTTTGTGGGGGAGTGGCCAGGGTTAGTCGGGGTGTGCCTAGGGTTTGTGGGGGTGTGGCATGATCTCTGGGATGTGCCGAGGGTTTGTGGGGGTGTGTGCCCCCTTGGACTTTAGGATTAGGTTTGAGTGTTGGGCTGGTGGATGTATATGTGTGACGGGGAGAGGTAAGGCTGCAGAGTTTTGAGTGGTGAGGTATGAGGTGCTATGGGACTTAGGCTCGAGTGGTGAAGCCAGGTGAATCTGGCCCATGCCTTTCATTATCGTGGTCCGACACCACTTGGTTCAATGGACCGGGTGTGCACTGGGACACATCATCAGTAATGCATCCTCGGATCATGGGGTGTTTCGGGTCTTTCATCATTAAACACCCTCCCCGAGATGACCCAGCCGGAGTTGATCAAGCTCGGCTTGTGTTTTCCCATGGACCAGGATAATGAGAGACATGTAACTATGATGGTAATGTTGTTTTTAAACATCATTACCTGGCATCTGTATGCCTGGGATTGCATGGGTTAAATTGACAGTGTTTACTGGGCATTCGGTGTCTCTGCACCTGAGTTTAGTGGTGACTGGTTTTCTGTGGACCCAGCTTGGGTTTAACTTTCTGGTTCTCTCTCGCCTTTTGGGCATCTGGGCTTTTTTGTTGGCATTTTGTCGACCGGGAGAATGAAGAGCGTGTCACTGTTAGGTTAGGTTGAGAGTATGCGGGCAGTGGGCAAATCAGCCCTCTTGTGCTTTTTGATCTCCTCACTTGAGATTCAATTTCACGCGACCCTGCCACTTTGATCTGGCCCACGCCTTCATTAACCAGGTCCAACATTTGCCTTTCTTGGATCTTGCCCCTCCTGACAAAGGTAATCGGGTTTGTGGGGGTGTGGCCAGGGTTAGTCGGGGTGTGCCTAGGGTTTGTGGGGGTGTGGCATGATCATTGGGAATGCTGAGGGTTTGTGGGGGTGTGTGCCCCCTTGGACTTTAGGATTAGGTTTGAGTGTTGGGCTGGTGGATGTATATGTGTGACTGGGATAGGTAAGGCTGCAGAGTTTTGAGTGGTGAGGTATGAGGTGCTATGGCGCATAGGCTCGTGTGGTGAAGCCAGGTGAATCTGGCCCATGCCTTTCATTATCGTGGTCCGACACCACTTGGTTCAATGGACCGGGTGTGCACTGGGACACATCATCAGTAATGCATCCTCGGATCATGGGGTGTTTCGGGTCTTTCATCATTAAACACCCTCCCCGAGATGACCCAGCCGGAGTTGATCAAGCTCGGCTTGTGTTTTCCCATGGACCAGGATAATGAGAGGCATGTAACTATGAGGGTAATGACGTTTTTAAACATCATTACCTGGCATCTGTATGCCTGGGATTGCATGGGTTAAATTGACAGTGTTTACTGGGCATTCGGTGTCTCTGCACCTGAGTTTAGTGGTGACTGGTTTTCTGTGGACCCAGCTTGGGTTTAACTTTCTGGTTCTCTCTCGCCGTTTGGGCATCTGGGCTTTATTCTTGGCATTTTGTCGACCGGGAGAATGAAGAGCGTGTCACTGTTAGGTTAGGTTGAGAGTATGCGGGCAGTGGGCAAATCAGCCCTCTTGTGCTTTTTGATCTCCTCACTTGAGATTCAATTTCACGCGACCCTGCCACTTTGATCTGGCCCACGCCTTCATTAACCAGGTCCAACACTTGCCTTTCTTGGATCTTGCCCCTCCTGACAAAGGGTTAGGGTTAGGGTTAGGGTTAGGGTTAGGGTTAGGGTTAGGGTTAGGGTTAGGGTTAGGGTTAGGGTTAGGTTGAGAGTATGCGGGCAGTGGGCTAATCAGCCCTCTTGTGCTTTTTGATCTCCTCACTTGAGATTCAATTTCACGCGACCCTGCCACTTTGATCTGGCCCACGCCTTCATTAACCAGGTCCAACACTTGCCTTTCTTGGATCTTGCCCCTCCTGACAAAGGTAATCGGGTTTGTGGGGGAGTGGCCAGGGTTAGTCGGGGTGTGCCTAGGGTTTGTGGGGGTGTGGCATGATCTCTGGGATGTGCCGAGGGTTTGTGGGGGTGTGTGCCCCCTTGGACTTTAGGATTAGGTTTGAGTGTTGGGCTGGTGGATGTATATGTGTGACTGGGAGAGGTAAGGCTGCAGAGTTTTGAGTGGTGAGGTATGAGGTGCTATGGGACTTAGGCTCGAGTGGTGAAGCCAGGTGAATCTGGCCCATGCCTTTCATTATCGTGGTCCGACACCACTTGGTTCAATGGACCGGGTGTGCACTGGGACACATCATCAGTAATGCATCCTCGGATCATGGGGTGTTTCGGGTCTTTCATCATTAAACACCCTCCCCGAGATGACCCAGCCGGAGTTGATCAAGCTCGGCTTGTGTTTTCCCATGGACCAGGATAATGAGAGACATGTAACTATGATGGTAATGTTGTTTTTAAACATCATTACCTGGCATCTGTATGCCTGGGATTGCATGGGTTAAATTGACAGTGTTTACTGGGCATTCGGTGTCTCTGCACCTGAGTTTAGTGGTGACTGGTTTTCTGTGGACCCAGCTTGGGTTTAACTTTCTGGTTCTCTCTCGCCTTTTGGGCATCTGGGCTTTTTTGTTGGCATTTTGTCGACCGGGAGAATGAAGAGCGTGTCACTGTTAGGTTAGGTTGAGAGTATGCGGGCAGTGGGCAAATCAGCCCTCTTGTGCTTTTTGATCTCCTCACTTGAGATTCAATTTCACGCGACCCTGCCACTTTGATCTGGCCCACGCCTTCATTAACCAGGTCCAACACTTGCCTTTCTTGGATCTTGCCCCTCCTGACAAAGGTAATCGGGTTTGTGGGGGAGTGGCCAGGGTTAGTCGGGGTGTGCCTAGGGTTTGTGGGGGTGTGGCATGATCTCTGGGATGTGCCGAGGGTTTGTGGGGGTGTGTGCCCCCTTGGACTTTAGGATTAGGTTTGAGTGTTGGGCTGGTGGATGTATATGTGTGACTGGGAGAGGTAAGGCTGCAGAGTTTTGAGTGGTGAGGTATGAGGTGCTATGGGACTTAGGCTCGAGTGGTGAAGCCAGGTGAATCTGGCCCATGCCTTTCATTATCGTGGTCCGACACCACTTGGTTCAATGGACCGGGTGTGCACTGGGACACATCATCAGTAATGCATCCTCGGATCATGGGGTGTTTCGGGTCTTTCATCATTAAACACCCTCCCCGAGATGACCCAGCCGGAGTTGATCAAGCTCGGCTTGTGTTTTCCCATGGACCAGGATAATGAGAGACATGTAACTATGATGGTAATGTTGTTTTTAAACATCATTACCTGGCATCTGTATGCCTGGGATTGCATGGGTTAAATTGACAGTGTTTACTGGGCATTCGGTGTCTCTGCACCTGAGTTTAGTGGTGACTGGTTTTCTGTGGACCCAGCTTGGGTTTAACTTTCTGGTTCTCTCTCGCCTTTTGGGCATCTGGGCTTTTTTGTTGGCATTTTGTCGACCGGGAGAATGAAGAGCGTGTCACTGTTAGGTTAGGTTGAGAGTATGCGGGCAGTGGGCAAATCAGCCCTCTTGTGCTTTTTGATCTCCTCACTTGAGATTCAATTTCACGCGACCCTGCCACTTTGATCTGGCCCACGCCTTCATTAACCAGGTCCAACACTTGCCTTTCTTGGATCTTGCCCCTCCTGACAAAGGTAATCGGGTTTGTGGGGGAGTGGCCAGGGTTAGTCGGGGTGTGCCTAGGGTTTGTGGGGGTGTGGCATGATCTCTGGGATGTGCCGAGGGTTTGTGGGGGTGTGTGCCCCCTTGGACTTTAGGATTAGGTTTGAGTGTTGGGCTGGTGGATGTATATGTGTGACTGGGAGAGGTAAGGCTGCAGAGTTTTGAGTGGTGAGGTATGAGGTGCTATGGGACTTAGGCTCGAGTGGTGAAGCCAGGTGAATCTGGCCCATGCCTTTCATTATCGTGGTCCGACACCACTTGGTTCAATGGACCGGGTGTGCACTGGGACACATCATCAGTAATGCATCCTCGGATCATGGGGTGTTTCGGGTCTTTCATCATTAAACACCCTCCCCGAGATGACCCAGCCGGAGTTGATCAAGCTCGGCTTGTGTTTTCCCATGGACCAGGATAATGAGAGACATGTAACTATGATGGTAATGTTGTTTTTAAACATCATTACCTGGCATCTGTATGCCTGGGATTGCATGGGTTAAATTGACAGTGTTTACTGGGCATTCGGTGTCTCTGCACCTGAGTTTAGTGGTGACTGGTTTTCTGTGGACCCAGCTTGGGTTTAACTTTCTGGTTCTCTCTCGCCTTTTGGGCATCTGGGCTTTTTTGTTGGCATTTTGTCGACCGGGAGAATGAAGAGCGTGTCACTGTTAGGTTAGGTTGAGAGTATGCGGGCAGTGGGCAAATCAGCCCTCTTGTGCTTTTTGATCTCCTCACTTGAGATTCAATTTCACGCGACCCTGCCACTTTGATCTGGCCCACGCCTTCATTAACCAGGTCCAACACTTGCCTTTCTTGGATCTTGCCCCTCCTGACAAAGGTAATCGGGTTTGTGGGGGAGTGGCCAGGGTTAGTCGGGGTGTGCCTAGGGTTTGTGGGGGTGTGGCATGATCTCTGGGATGTGCCGAGGGTTTGTGGGGGTGTGTGCCCCCTTGGACTTTAGGATTAGGTTTGAGTGTTGGGCTGGTGGATGTATATGTGTGACGGGGAGAGGTAAGGCTGCAGAGTTTTGAGTGGTGAGGTATGAGGTGCTATGGGACTTAGGCTCGAGTGGTGAAGCCAGGTGAATCTGGCCCATGCCTTTCATTATCGTGGTCCGACACCACTTGGTTCAATGGACCGGGTGTGCACTGGGACACATCATCAGTAATGCATCCTCGGATCATGGGGTGTTTCGGGTCTTTCATCATTAAACACCCTCCCCGAGATGACCCAGCCGGAGTTGATCAAGCTCGGCTTGTGTTTTCCCATGGACCAGGATAATGAGAGACATGTAACTATGATGGTAATGTTGTTTTTAAACATCATTACCTGGCATCTGTATGCCTGGGATTGCATGGGTTAAATTGACAGTGTTTACTGGGCATTCGGTGTCTCTGCACCTGAGTTTAGTGGTGACTGGTTTTCTGTGGACCCAGCTTGGGTTTAACTTTCTGGTTCTCTCTCGCCTTTTGGGCATCTGGGCTTTTTTGTTGGCATTTTGTCGACCGGGAGAATGAAGAGCGTGTCACTGTTAGGTTAGGTTGAGAGTATGCGGGCAGTGGGCAAATCAGCCCTCTTGTGCTTTTTGATCTCCTCACTTGAGATTCAATTTCACGCGACCCTGCCACTTTGATCTGGCCCACGCCTTCATTAACCAGGTCCAACACTTGCCTTTCTTGGATCTTGCCCCTCCTGACAAAGGTAATCGGGTTTGTGGGGGAGTGGCCAGGGTTAGTCGGGGTGTGCCTAGGGTTTGTGGGGGTGTGGCATGATCTCTGGGATGTGCCGAGGGTTTGTGGGGGTGTGTGCCCCCTTGGACTTTAGGATTAGGGTTAGGGTTAGGGTTAGGTTGAGAGTATGCGGGCAGTGGGCAAATCAGCCCTCTTGTGCTTTTTGATCTCCTCACTTGAGATTCAATTTCACGCGACCCTGCCACTTTGATCTGGCCCACGCCTTCATTAACCAGGTCCAACACTTGCCTTTCTTGGATCTTGCCCCTCCTGACAAAGGTAATCGGGTTTGTGGGGGAGTGGCCAGGGTTAGTCGGGGTGTGCCTAGGGTTTGTGGGGGTGTGGCATGATCTCTGGGATGTGCCGAGGGTTTGTGGGGGTGTGTGCCCCCTTGGACTTTAGGATTAGGTTTGAGTGTTGGGCTGGTGGATGTATATGTGTGACTGGGATAGGTAAGGCTGCAGAGTTTGGAGTGGTGAGGTATGAGGTGCTATGGGGCTTAGGCTCGTGTGGTGAAGCCAGGTGAATCTGGCCCATGCCTTTCATTATCATGGTCCGACACCACTTGGTTCAATGGACCGGGTGTGCACTGGGACACATCATCAGTAATGCATCCTCGGATCATCGGGTGTTTCGGGTCTTTCATCATTAAACACCCTCCCCGAGATGACCCAGCCGGAGTTGATCAAGCTCGGCTTGTGTTTTCCCATGGACCAGGATAATGAGAGGCATGTAACTATGAGGGTAATGTTGTTTTTAAACATCATTACCTGGCATCTGTATGCCTGGGGATGCATGGGTTAAATTGACAGTGTTTACTGGGCATTCGGTGTCTCTGCACCTGAGTTTAGTGGTGGCTTGTTTTCTGTGGACCCAGCTTGGGTTTAACTTTCTGGTTGTCTCTTGCCGTTTGGGCATCTGGGCTTTGTTCTTGGCATTTTGTCGACCGGGAGAATGAAGAGCGTGTCACTGTTAGGTTAGGTTGAGAGTATGCGGGCAGTGGGCAAATCAGCCCTCTTGTGCTTTTTGATCTCCTCACTTGAGATTCAATTTCACGCGACCCTGCCACTTTGATCTGGCCCACGCCTTCATTAACCAGGTCCAACACTTGCCTTTCTTGGATCTTGCCCCTCCTGACAAAGGTAATCGGGTTTGTGGGGGAGTGGCCAGGGTTAGTCGGGGTGTGCCTAGGGTTTGTGGGGGTGTGGCATGATCTCTGGGATGTGCCGAGGGTTTGTGGGGGTGTGTGCCCCCTTGGACTTTAGGATTAGGTTTGAGTGTTGGGCTGGTGGATGTATATGTGTGACTGGGATAGGTAAGGCTGCAGAGTTTGGAGTGGTGAGGTATGAGGTGCTATGGGGCTTAGGCTCGTGTGGTGAAGCCAGGTGAATCTGGCCCATGCCTTTCATTATCATGGTCCGACACCACTTGGTTCAATGGACCGGGTGTGCACTGGGACACATCATCAGTAATGCATCCTCGGATCATCGGGTGTTTCGGGTCTTTCATCATTAAACACCCTCCCCGAGATGACCCAGCCGGAGTTGATCAAGCTCGGCTTGTGTTTTCCCATGGACCAGGATAATGAGAGGCATGTAACTATGAGGGTAATGTTGTTTTTAAACATCATTACCTGGCATCTGTATGCCTGGGGATGCATGGGTTAAATTGACAGTGTTTACTGGGCATTCGGTGTCTCTGCACCTGAGTTTAGTGGTGGCTTGTTTTCTGTGGACCCAGCTTGGGTTTAACTTTCTGGTTGTCTCTTGCCGTTTGGGCATCTGGGCTTTGTTCTTGGCATTTTGTCGACCGGGAGAATGAAGAGCGTGTCACTGTTAGGTTAGGTTGAGAGTATGCGGGCAGTGGGCAAATCAGCCCTCTTGTGCTTTTTGATCTCCTCACTTGAGATTCAATTTCACGCGACCCTGCCACTTTGATCTGGCCCACGCCTTCATTAACCAGGTCCAACACTTGCCTTTCTTGGATCTTGCCCCTCCTGACAAAGGTAATCGGGTTTGTGGGGGAGTGGCCAGGGTTAGTCGGGGTGTGCCTAGGGTTTGTGGGGGTGTGGCATGATCTCTGGGATGTGCCGAGGGTTTGTGGGGGTGTGTGCCCCCTTGGACTTTAGGATTAGGTTTGAGTGTTGGGCTGGTGGATGTATATGTGTGACTGGGAGAGGTAAGGCTGCAGAGTTTTGAGTGGTGAGGTATGAGGTGCTATGGGACTTAGGCTCGAGTGGTGAAGCCAGGTGAATCTGGCCCATGCCTTTCATTATCGTGGTCCGACACCACTTGGTTCAATGGACCGGGTGTGCACTGGGACACATCATCAGTAATGCATCCTCGGATCATGGGGTGTTTCGGGTCTTTCATCATTAAACACCCTCCCCGAGATGACCCAGCCGGAGTTGATCAAGCTCGCATTAGGGTTAGGGTTAGGGTTAGGGTTAGGGTTAGGGTTAGGGTTAGGTTGAGAGTATGCGGGCAGTGGGCAAATCAGCCCTCTTGTGCTTTTTGATCTCCTGACTTGAGATTCAATTTCACGCGACCCTGCCACTTTGATCTGGCCCACGCCTTCATTAACCAGGTCCAACACTTGCCTTTCTTGGATCTTGCCCCTCCTGACAAAGGTAATCGTGTTTGTGGGGGAGTGGCCAGGGTTAGTCGGGGTGTGCCTAGGGTTTGTGGGGGTGTGGCATGATCTCTGGGATGTGCCGAGGGTTTGTGGGGGTGAGTGCCCCCTTGGACTTTAGGATTAGGTTTGAGTGTTGGGCTGGTGGATGTATATGTGTGACTGGGAGAGGTAAGGCTGCAGAGTTTTGAGTGGTGAGGTATGAGGTGCTATTGGGCTTAGGCTCATGTGGTGAAGCCAGGTGAATCTGGCCCATGCCTTTCATTATCGTGGTCCGACACCACTTGGTTCAATGGACCGGGTGTGCACTGGGACACATCATCAGTAATGCATCCTCGGATCATCGGGTGTTTCGGGTCTTTCATCATTAAACACCCTCCCCGAGATGACCCAGCCGGAGTTGATCAAGCTCGGCTTGTGTTTTCCCATGGACCAGGATAATGAGAGGCATGTAACTATGAGGGTAATGTTGTTTTTAAACATCATTACCCGGCATCTGTATGCCTGGGATTGCATGGGTTAAATTGACAGTGTTTACTGGGCATTCGGTGTCTCTGCACCTGAGTTTAGTGGTGACTGGTTTTCTGTGGACCCAGCTTGGGTTTAACTTTCTGGTTCTCTCTCGCCGTTTGGGCATCTGGGCTTTATTCTTGGCATTTTGTCGACCGGGAGAATGAAGAGCGTGTCACTGTTAGGTTAGGTTGAGAGTATGCGGGCAGTGGGCAAATCAGCCCTCTTGTGCTTTTTGATCTCCTGACTTGAGATTCAATTTCACGCGACCCTGCCACTTTGATCTGGCCCACGCCTTCATTAACCAGGTCCAACACTTGCCTTTCTTGGATCTTGCCCCTCCTGAGAAAGGTAATCGGGTTTGTGGGGGAGTGGCCAGGGTTAGTCGGGGTGTGCCTAGGGTTTGTGGGGGTGTGGCATGATCTCTGGGATGTGCCGAGGGTTTGTGGGGGTGTGTGCCCCCTTGGACTTTAGGATTAGGTTTGAGTGTTGGGCTGGTGGATGTATATGTGTGACTGGGATAGGTAAGGCTGCAGAGTTTTGAGTGGTGAGGTATGAGGTGCTATTGGGCTTAGGCTTGTGTGGTGAAGCTAGGTGAATCTGGCCCATGCCTTTCATTATCATGGTCCGACACCACTTGGTTCAATGGACCGGGTGTGCACTGGGACACATCATCAGTAATGCATCCTCGGATCATGGGGTGTTTCGGGTCTTTCATCATTAAACACCCTCCCCGAGATGACCCAGCCGGAGTTGATCAAGCTCGGCTTGTGTTTTCCCATGGACCAGGAAAATGAGAGGCATGTAACTATGAGGGTAATGTTGTTTTTAAACATCATTACCTGGCATCTGTATGCCTGGGATTGCATGGGTTAAATTGACAGTGTTTACTGGGCATTCGGTGTCTCTGCACCTGAGTTTAGTGGTGACTTGTTTTCTGTGGACACAGCTTGGGTTTAACCTTCTGGTTCTCTCTTGCCGTTTGGGCATCTGGGCTTTGTTCTTGGCATTTTGTCGACCGGGAGAATGAAGAGCGTGTCACTGTTAGGTTAGGTTGAGAGTATGCGGGCAGTGGGCAAATCAGCCCTCTTGTGCTTTTTGATCTCCTCACTTGAGATTCAATTTCACGCGACCCTGCCACTTTGATCTGGCCCACGCCTTCATTAACCAGGTCCAACACTTGCCTTTCTTGGATCTTGCCCCTCCTGACAAAGGTAATCGGGTTAGGGTTAGGGTTAGGGTTAGGGTTAGGGTTAGGGTTAGGGTTAGGTTGAGAGTATGCGGGCAGTGGGCAAATCAGCCCTCTTGTGCTTTTTGATCTCCTGACTTGAGATTCAATTTCACGCGACCCTGCCACTTTGATCTGGCCCACGCCTTCATTAACCAGGTCCAACACTTGCCTTTCTTGGATCTTGCCCCTCCTGACAAAGGTAATCGTGTTTGTGGGGGAGTGGCCAGGGTTAGTCGGGGTGTGCCTAGGGTTTGTGGGGGTGTGGCATGATCTCTGGGATGTGCCGAGGGTTTGTGGGGGTGTGTGCCCCCTTGGACTTTAGGATTAGGTTTGAGTGTTGGGCTGGTGGATGTATATGTGTGACTGGGATAGGTAAGGCTGCAGAGTTTTGAGTGGTGAGGTATGAGGTTCTATGGGGCTTAGTGGTGAAGCCAGGTGAATCTGGCCCATGCCTTTCATTACCGTGGTCCGACACCACTTGGTTCAGTGAACCGGGTGTGCACTGGCACACATCATCAGTAATGCATCCTCGGATCATGGGGTGTTTCGGGTCTTTCATCATTAAACACCCTCCCCGAGATGACCCAGCCGGAGTTGATCAAGCTCGGCTTGTGTTTTCCCATGGACCAGGATAATGAGAGGCATGTAACTATGAGGGTAATGTTGTTTTTAAACATCATTACCCGGCATCTGTATGCCTGGGATTGCATGGGTTAAATTGACAGTGTTTACTGGGCATTCGGTGTCTCTGCACCTGAGTTTAGTGGTGACTGGTTTTCTGTGGACCCAGCTTGGGTTTAACTTTCTGGTTCTCTCTCGCCGTTTGGGCATCTGGGCTTTATTCTTGGCATTTTGTCGACCGGGAGAATGAAGAGCGTGTCACTGTTAGGTTAGGTTGAGAGTATGCGGGCAGTGGGCAAATCAGCCCTCTTGTGCTTTTTGATCTCCTGACTTGAGATTCAATTTCACGCGACCCTGCCACTTTGATCTGGCCCACGCCTTCATTAACCAGGTCCAACACTTGCCTTTCTTGGATCTTGCCCCTCCTGACAAAGGTAATCGGGTTAGGGTTAGGGTTAGGGTTAGGGTTAGGGTTAGGGTTAGGGTTAGGGTTAGGGTTAGGGTTAGGGTTAGGGTTAGGGTTAGGGTTAGGGTTAGGGTTAGGGTTAGGATGCGAGTATGCGGGCAGTGGGCAGAATATCCCTCTAGCGTTTGTGGATCTCTTACTGGAGATGCAGTATCACTTCACCCTGCCACTTTGTTTTTGGCCCACGTTGTCATCATCTCGGTCCCCGACTTGCCTTTATTGGGATCTTCCTTCTCTTTAACCTCCATTCTGGAGTTTAAGTTGAAATGGTGGAGTTCTTGCCTATGGATAGTGTTTTGGGTTTGGGGACTTTCTTATAGGGACTGGGTGCTGTGATCTGGGGGCTGTGCAGTAGCTAATTGAGGGGTGTGTGGGGAGGGACATGCCCCGGGGTACAGTTAGGCAATGGGGGTTGAGTGTTCACGGCGGTGGGGTGGGATGGCAAATGGTATTGCGGGGGGGGGGGTGTTTGGTAGCCCTTGCCGTAGGGGGGAGGGCTGAAATCGGAGCCTAACTGCTGGTGATACTGGGTAAATTTGGCCCCTTGATGGGGTGAGGGTTTGGGTTTATGGGGGTGTGTAGCAGGGTTGGAGGTGTTAGGTTTAGTGGTAGGGCAAAGGACTATTATATAAGCCCCTTAGTGTGGTGTGGTTTGGGTTATTTGGGGTGCTGTCTGGTTTAGTTGGGGTGACCGATCCCTTGGAAATTAGGGTTAGGGTTAGGGCCAGGGCTGGGGTTAGAAGGCAAGTATGTGTGTAGCAGGGTTGGAGGTGTAAGGTTTAGTGGTAGGGCAAAGGACTATTATATAAGCCCCTTAGTGTGGTGTGGTTTGGGTTATTTGGGGTGCTGTCCGGTTTAGTTGGGGTGCGCGGTCCATTGGAAATTAGGGTTAGGGTTAGGGTTTAGTTGGGGTGTGTGGTCCTCTGGAATATAGGATTAGGTTTGGGGGGTAGGGTTGGGGGGGGCCTGCTGGGCAGCGGGAGGTATAACTGGTGGTGTGGGGTGAGTTTAGTCCTCTGGCGAGAAGAGGACCCATGTTTATGGGGTGTGAAGATGTTAGGTTTCAGGGTAGGGCCATGTGAGGGCTGAAATAGGAGGCTGACTGCTGGTGATCCGAGTGAATCTGGCCCTTTGATGGGGTGAGGGTTTGGGTTTGTGGGGGTGTGTGGCAGGGTTGGAGGTGTTAGGTTTAGTGGTAGGGCAAAGGATTATTATATAAGCCCTTTTGTGTGGTGTGGTTTGGGTTATTTGGGGTGCTGTCCGGTTTAGTTGGGGTGCACGATCCCTTGGAAATTAGGGTTAGGGTCAGGGCTGGGGTCAGGATGCAAGTATGCGGCAGTGGGAATTTGGGCCCTTGCTGGGGTGAGGGTTTGGGTTTATGGGGGTGTGTAGCAGGGTTGGAGGTGTTAGGTTTAGTGGTAGGGCAGAGGGCTATTATATAAGCCCCTTAGTGTGGTGTGGTTTGGGTTATTTGGGGTGCCGTCCGGTTTAGTTGGGGTGCCCAGTCCCTTGGAAATTAGGGTTAGGGTTTAGTTGGGGTGTGTGGTCCTCGGGATGTTAGGATTAGGTTGGGGGGTAGGGTTGAGGGGGGCCCGCTGGGCGACCGTAGGTATAACTGGTGTTGTGGGGTGAGTTTGCCCCTCTGGCGAGAAGAGGATCTGTGTTTATGGGGTCTGAAGATGTTAGGTTCAGGTTGGGGGGTAGGGTTGAGGGGGGCCCGCTGGGCGACCGTAGGTATAACTGGTGTTGTGGGGTGAGTTTGCCCCTCTGGCGAGAAGAGGATCTGTGTTTATGGGGTCTGAAGATGTTAGGTTTCAGGGCAGGGTCATGTGCTGGGGATGTATTCTTCCCCCTGGGGTAAGCTAGGACGTTTGGGCAAGTGTTGTGTCTGGATTAAACCGGTCGTTACGTGTCTGTTCTTCCTAGTGGTTATCTCCTGTAGAGTTATAATTTCTAATTTTACTCCTCTCTACTTGGGGAATTAGGTTCTTTTCTGGGGCCTAGTTGTGAGGCTCTATTTCCAAAGTAAGGCGAACCTTTCCTATTTAATGGTCCCCTGTCTTAATTTGTTTCAGGGTGGGTGACTGAAGGGGATCTTCCCCTTCTTCCCTATCTAATTTTCTCAATTTTTAAAACCTTATTTACGGGGTGCAGTGTTGGCCCTTCAGTGAGTACATTTTATATTGCTGGCCTGGTTTTTTAGGCCTCGTTTAGGCCGTTTGGGGAATGCGTCTGTAGTCTTTCGATCCATCTCCTCTCTGCTCTTTTTCTTTGGAGGTTTGACCAGTTTATGTTGGTTTCCAGGCCCAGGATTGCTAAGGAGTACATTCCATGCTCTAGGAAGTGCTTACTAACTGGTCTGTTTTGATTTCCTCTTGTGATATTACTGAGGTGTCCTGTGAGTCTGGTTCTCAAGCTGTTGCCTGTCTCCCCTATGTATATGATATGGCATTGCTTACACTGGATTGCATATACTACATTCTTTTGTTCGCAAGTTATCCTCTGCTCTATCTCAGCCCACTTTCCTGTAGCTCTGTTGTGTATGCTTTTTGAAATTCTGATGTATATGCACGCCCTGCAGTTTCCCACCTCGCAGTTTGGCGCTGTTCGTACTTTGGTACTGACTAGTATGTCTTTTAAGTTCCTACCCCTTTTGAAGGCTGAAACTATGGTGTATTGTCCCAGTGTCCCCACTTCCTCCTGTAGATTTTCAAACTGTGTTTTGACTGTCTTGTGGATGTTCACTGCCATCCCACTGTATCCTGTTATCAAGGGTAGTTTCTGTGTTGTGTTGTCTCGTGGTCGGGGATTTGTGATACTTTTTAAAAAGTCAGATTTGATGTGTCTGAGCCTCCGTCTGCTGTAACCTCTGTGTCTAAGTGCAGAGAAGAGGATAGTAGTGGCTTGGTGGAAGTCCTCTGCCCTGGTGCAAATGCGATGAAACCGGGTCAGCTGTCCTTTGACAATGCCCCTGAAGGTGTGTTTGGGATGGTGGCTCCCGGTGTGTAGGAGGGTGTGTGTGTCTGTGGTTTTAAAGAATACTTTGGTGGCTAGTTTCTGGCTGCCGTTTTCTGGTGCTAGTTTAAATACCGTAGTGTCCAGGAAGTCAATTTTCTCCCTATTTGTTGTGGCCTTAACCTTAATGGATGGATGATGAGTGTTTAGGATTTGAATAAATTCCCCCAATTCTACCTCTGAGTGAGTCCACACTCCCCAGATGTCATCCAGGTATCTATAGAGACACATGGGTTTTTTGGGACACTTTGGATAAACTGTTTCCTCCCACTTTGCCATGTATATATTGGCATAGGCTGGAGCAAACTTCTTTCCCATCGCTGTGCCCTTGACTTGTAAGTAGAATTCATTATTGAATTCAAAGTCATTTTTAGTCAGGCTGAGGTGAAGGAGTTCCACCAAGGCCTCGTCTGGTCTCTCTAGCTGGGGGTTCTTCTGCAGGATATCCCTCACTGCTTCTATACCCCTATCGGTTTCTATATTGGTGTACAGGCTTTCAATGTCCATGGTGAAGAGTATGGCCTCAGGGGGCACTGACATGGAATTGACTATCCGGACAAAGTGGTACGTGTCCTTGATGTAACTGGAGTGTTTCTGCGATAGTGGGTTAAGGAAGGCATCAATGTACTCTGCTATCCTGTATGACTCACTGCTGCAGTCTGACACGATGGGCCTGCCGGGTGGTATTCTTCCCGGAACGGTCCATGAGTCTGGGCTCTTGTGTATTTTGGGGAGGATATAGAACTTCCTTGCTCGTGGCTGTATGCCTGTCAGGTAGTCCACTTGCTTCTTCCCGAGGTATCTAGTCCTCTCTAGTTCTCGCAAAATGTTCCTGATCTCTGTGTGTGTTTCCCAGTATATAGGTTCCCTTAGTTTAGTGTAGTGCTCCGTGTTGTTTAATTGTCTGTGTGCCTCAAATAGGTATTGCTGTTTGTCCATGATAACTATGCTGCTCCCTTTATCTGCTGGTTTGATAACAATATCCATATTTTCTCTCAATTCTTTCAGGGCTGCTCTCTCCTTCCTAGTTAGATTGGGTTTATCCTGTACTTCTCTCTCCCTCTCTATTATCTCCTCCAGTGTGCTCTCAAATTGTAAGACCGCTTCTGACCTGTACCTCCTCTTGGGCATCCAGTCTGAGGGAGGGGTGAAAGGGGTCTTGCTACATTCTGACTCCCCAAAAAAGTCGACCAGTACCAATCTCCTATAGAACTTATCCATGTCCCCCTCGATCTGCTCCTTATGGAGCTTTGCAGTCGGTACAAAAGTGAGGCCCCTGTTCAGAACCTTGTGCTGGGTTTCTGTAGGGATGAATGTACGGGAGAGGTTCACGACCGTCTCTCCCAGTCGTGGACCCTGCCTCTCTCGGCTTTGTCTCCACTCTAGTTTAAAGACTGCATCCACTTCTTGACTATGGTCAGGGCTGTGTTCTCTGTCCAATGGATGTGGTCTGTGTCTACCTTAAACTGCCTCGCTGGGATTGCAGGGATATAATTCTTAGTTCTAATAACCTCATTTAGTTGGCCCAGGGTTGCTTGTTCTGCCTCTGTTAGACTGTGGCTAAAGTTTAACTCTGGCACCCAGATCCTGGCATTGGGGAATTTAATGCTGGCCATTCTCAGGAGTTGCTGAAGTTGTTTAGTCGCTGTTGCTGGTTTGTGTGACCTGTTGTTTATTCCAAAGGAAAGGATAACCTTCTCAGTTTCTAACTGTGGCTCTAACTTTTCCAGGATAGCAGTGGCGTGGATGAATTTGGCTCCCGGAAAGCTGTCCAATTGAACACCCTTATTAGGGCATCTTTTGATCCTGGAAATGTTAGAGTCCCCTATAATTAGTATAGGTTTGAGGGGCCTTAGTTCCCAAGTTACATTCTTCTGTTTAGAGTTAGGGTGCCTTGTTATTTGACCCTCCTGGCTGTTGTAAGTGGGGCTTACCTGTCCTCCTGTATGTCCACTGTCCTGTGGCTCTCGGGCTGTGTGGTTCCCTGGGGTGGAAGACTTGCTGGCATTAGGGTTAGGGTTAGGTTGAGAGTATGCGGGCAGTGGGCCAATCAGCCCTCTTGTGCTTTTTGATCTCCTCACTTGAGATTCAATTTCACGCGACCCTGCCACTTTGATCTGGCCCACGCCTTCATTAACCAGGTCCAACACTTGCCTTTCTTGGATCTTGCCCCTCCTGACAAAGGTAATCGGGTTTGTGGGGGAGTGGCCAGGGTTAGTCGGGGTGTGCCTAAGGTTTGTGGGGGTGTGGCATGATCTCTGGGATGTTCCGAGGGTTTGTGGGGGTGTGTGCCCCCTTGGACTTTAGGATTAGGTTTGAGTGTTGGGCTGGTGGATGTATACGTGTGACTGGGATAGGTAAGGCTGCAGAGTTTGGAGTGGTGATGTATGAGGTGCTATTGGGCTTAGGCTTGTGTGGTGAAGCTAGGTGAATCTGGCTCATGCCTTTCATTATCGTGGTCCGACACCACTTGGTTCAATGGACCGGGTGTGCACTGGGACACATCATCAGTAATGCATCCTCGGATCATGGGGTGTTTCGGGTCTTTCATCATTAAACACCCTCCCCGAGATGACCCAGCCGGAGTTGATCAAGCTCGGCTTGTGTTTTCCCATGGACCAGGATAATGAGAGGCATGTAACTATGAGGGTAATGTTGTTTTTAAACATCATTACCTGGCATCTGTATGCCTGGGATTGCATGGGTTAAATTGACAGTGTTTACTGGGCATTCGGTGTCTTTGCACCTGAGTTTACTGGTGACTGGTTTTCTGTGGACCCAGCTTGGGTTTAACTTTCTGGTTCTCTCTCGCCGTTTTGGCATCTGGGCTTTATTCTTGGCATTTTGTCGACCGGGAGAATGAAGAGCGTGTCACTGTTAGGTTAGGTTGAGAGTATGCGGGCAGTGGGCCAATCAGCCCTCTTGTGCTTTTTGATCTCCTCACTTGAGATTCAATTTCACGCGACCCTGCCACTTTGATCTGGCCCACGCCTTCATTAACCAGGTCCAACACTTGCCTTTCTTGGATCTTGCCCCTCCTGACAAAGGTAATCGGGTTTGTGGGGGAGTGGCCAGGGTTAGTCGGGGTGTGCCTAGGGTTTGTGGGGGTGTGGCATAATCACTGGGATGTGCCGAGGGTTTGTGGGGGTGTGTGCCCCCTTGGATTTTAGGATTAGGTTTGAGTGTTGGGCTGGTGGATGTATATGTGTGACTGGGAGAGGTAAGGCTGCAGAGTTTGGAGTGGTGAGGTATGAGGTGCTCTGGCGCATAGGCTCGTGTGGTGAAGCCAGGTGAATCTGGCCCATGCCTTTCATTATCATGGTCCGACACCACTTGGTTCAATGGACCGGGTGTGCACTGGGACACATCATCAGTAATGCATCCTCGGATCATGGGGTGTTTCGGGTCTTTCATCATTAAACACCCTCCCCGAGATGACCCAGCCGGAGTTGATCAAGCTCGGCTTGTGTTTTCCCATGGACCAGGATAATGAGAGGCATGTAACTATGAGGGTAATGACGTTTTTAAACATCATTACCTGGCATCTGTATGCCTGGGGATGAATGGGTTAAATTGACAGTGTTTACTGGGCATTCGGTGTCTCTGCACCTGAGTTTAGTGGTGGCTTGTTTTCTGTGGACCCAGCTTGGGTTTAACTTTCTGGTTCTCTCTTGCCGTTTGGGCATCTGGGCTTTGTTCTTGGCATTTTGTCGACCGGGAGAATGAAGAGCGTGTCACTGTTAGGTTAGGTTGAGAGTATGCGGGCAGTGGGCAAATCAGCCCTCTTGTGCTTTTTGATCTCCTCACTTGAGATTCAATTTCACGCGACCCTGCCACTTTGATCTGGCCCACGCCTTCATTAACCAGGTCCAACACTTGCCTTTCTTGGATCTTGCCCCTCCTGAGAAAGGTAATCGGGTTTGTGGGGGAGTGGCCAGGGTTAGTCGGGGTGTGCCTAGGGTTTGTGGGGGTGTGGCATGATCTCTGGGATGTGCCGAGGGTTTGTGGGGGTGTGTGCCCCCTTGGACTTTAGGATTAGGTTTGAGTGTTGGGCTGGTGGATGTATATGTGTGACTGGGATAGGTAAGGCTGCAGAGTTTTGAGTGGTGAGGTATGAGGTGCTATTGGGCTTAGGCTTGTGTGGTGAAGCTAGGTGAATCTGGCCCATGCCTTTCATTATCATGGTCCGACACCACTTGGTTCAATGGACCGGGTGTGCACTGGGACACATCATCAGTAATGCATCCTCGGATCATGGGGTGTTTCGGGTCTTTCATCATTAAACACCCTCCCCGAGATGACCCAGCCGGAGTTGATCAAGCTCGGCTTGTGTTTTCCCATGGACCAGGAAAATGAGAGGCATGTAACTATGAGGGTAATGTTGTTTTTAAACATCATTACCTGGCATCTGTATGCCTGGGATTGCATGGGTTAAATTGACAGTGTTTACTGGGCATTCGGTGTCTCTGCACCTGAGTTTAGTGGTGACTTGTTTTCTGTGGACACAGCTTGGGTTTAACCTTCTGGTTCTCTCTTGCCGTTTGGGCATCTGGGCTTTGTTCTTGGCATTTTGTCGACCGGGAGAATGAAGAGCGTGTCACTGTTAGGTTAGGTTGAGAGTATGCGGGCAGTGGGCAAATCAGCCCTCTTGTGCTTTTTGATCTCCTCACTTGAGATTCAATTTCACGCGACCCTGCCACTTTGATCTGGCCCACGCCTTCATTAACCAGGTCCAACACTTGCCTTTCTTGGATCTTGCCCCTCCTGACAAAGGTAATCGGGTTTGTGGGGGAGTGGCCAGGGTTAGTCGGGGTGTGCCTAGGGTTTGTGGGGGTGTGGCATGATCTCTGGGATGTGCCGAGGGTTTGTGGGGGTGTGTGCCCCCTTGGACTTTAGGATTAGGTTTGAGTGTTGGGCTGGTGGATGTATATGTGTGACTGGGATAGGTAAGGCTGCAGAGTTTTGAGTGGTGAGGTATGAGGTTCTATGGGGCTTAGTGGTGAAGCCAGGTGAATCTGGCCCATGCCTTTCATTACCGTGGTCCGACACCACTTGGTTCAGTGAACCGGGTGTGCACTGGCACACATCATCAGTAATGCATCCTCGGATCATGGGGTGTTTCGGGTCTTTCATCATTAAACACCCTCCCCGAGATGACCCAGCCGGAGTTGATCAAGCTCGGCTTGTGTTTTCCCATGGACCAGGATAATGAGAGGCATGTAACTATGAGGGTAATGTTGTTTTTAAACATCATTACCCGGCATCTGTATGCCTGGGATTGCATGGGTTAAATTGACAGTGTTTACTGGGCATTCGGTGTCTCTGCACCTGAGTTTAGTGGTGACTGGTTTTCTGTGGACCCAGCTTGGGTTTAACTTTCTGGTTCTCTCTCGCCGTTTGGGCATCTGGGCTTTATTCTTGGCATTTTGTCGACCGGGAGAATGAAGAGCGTGTCACTGTTAGGTTAGGTTGAGAGTATGCGGGCAGTGGGCAAATCAGCCCTCTTGTGCTTTTTGATCTCCTCACTTGAGATTCAATTTCACGCGACCCTGCCACTTTGATCTGGCCCACGCCTTCATTAACCAGGTCCAACACTTGCCTTTCTTGGATCTTGCCCCTCCTGACAAAGGTAATCGGGTTTGTGGGGGAGTGGCCAGGGTTAGTCGGGGTGTGCCTAGGGTTTGTGGGGGTGTGGCATGATCTCTGGGATGTGCCGAGGGTTTGTGGGGGTGTGTGCCCCCTTGGACTTTAGGATTAGGTTTGAGTGTTGGGCTGGTGGATGTATATGTGTGACTGGGATAGGTAAGGCTGCAGAGTTTTGAGTGGTGAGGTATGAGGTTCTATGGGGCTTAGTGGTGAAGCCAGGTGAATCTGGCCCATGCCTTTCATTACCGTGGTCCGACACCACTTGGTTCAGTGAACCGGGTGTGCACTGGCACACATCATCAGTAATGCATCCTCGGATCATGGGGTGTTTCGGGTCTTTCATCATTAAACACCCTCCCCGAGATGACCCAGCCGGAGTTGATCAAGCTCGGCTTGTGTTTTCCCATGGACCAGGATAATGAGAGGCATGTAACTATGAGGGTAATGTTGTTTTTAAACATCATTACCCGGCATCTGTATGCCTGGGATTGCATGGGTTAAATTGACAGTGTTTACTGGGCATTCGGTGTCTCTGCACCTGAGTTTAGTGGTGACTGGTTTTCTGTGGACCCAGCTTGGGTTTAACTTTCTGGTTCTCTCTCGCCGTTTGGGCATCTGGGCTTTATTCTTGGCATTTTGTCGACCGGGAGAATGAAGAGCGTGTCACTGTTAGGTTAGGTTGAGAGTATGCGGGCAGTGGGCAAATCAGCCCTCTTGTGCTTTTTGATCTCCTCACTTGAGATTCAATTTCACGCGACCCTGCCACTTTGATCTGGCCCACGCCTTCATTAACCAGGTCCAACACTTGCCTTTCTTGGATCTTGCCCCTCCTGACAAAGGTAATCGGGTTTGTGGGGGAGTGGCCAGGGTTAGTCGGGGTGTGCCTAGGGTTTGTGGGGGTGTGGCATGATCTCTGGGATGTGCCGAGGGTTTGTGGGGGTGTGTGCCCCCTTGGACTTTAGGATTAGGTTTGAGTGTTGGGCTGGTGGATGTATATGTGTGACTGGGATAGGTAAGGCTGCAGAGTTTTGAGTGGTGAGGTATGAGGTTCTATGGGGCTTAGTGGTGAAGCCAGGTGAATCTGGCCCATGCCTTTCATTACCGTGGTCCGACACCACTTGGTTCAGTGAACCGGGTGTGCACTGGCACACATCATCAGTAATGCATCCTCGGATCATGGGGTGTTTCGGGTCTTTCATCATTAAACACCCTCCCCGAGATGACCCAGCCGGAGTTGATCAAGCTCGGCTTGTGTTTTCCCATGGACCAGGATAATGAGAGGCATGTAACTATGAGGGTAATGTTGTTTTTAAACATCATTACCCGGCATCTGTATGCCTGGGATTGCATGGGTTAAATTGACAGTGTTTACTGGGCATTCGGTGTCTCTGCACCTGAGTTTAGTGGTGACTGGTTTTCTGTGGACCCAGCTTGGGTTTAACTTTCTGGTTCTCTCTCGCCGTTTGGGCATCTGGGCTTTATTCTTGGCATTTTGTCGACCGGGAGAATGAAGAGCGTGTCACTGTTAGGTTAGGTTGAGAGTATGCGGGCAGTGGGCAAATCAGCCCTCTTGTGCTTTTTGATCTCCTCACTTGAGATTCAATTTCACGCGACCCTGCCACTTTGATCTGGCCCACGCCTTCATTAACCAGGTCCAACACTTGCCTTTCTTGGATCTTGCCCCTCCTGACAAAGGTAATCGGGTTTGTGGGGGAGTGGCCAGGGTTAGTCGGGGTGTGCCTAGGGTTTGTGGGGGTGTGACATGATCTCTGGGATGTGCCGAGGGTTTGTGGGGGTGTGTGCCCCCTTGGACTTTAGGATTAGGTTTGAGTGTTGGGCTGGTGGATGTATATGTGTGACTGGGATAGGTAAGGCTGCAGAGTTTTGAGTGGTGAGGTATGAGGTTCTATGGGGCTTAGTGGTGAAGCCAGGTGAATCTGGCCCATGCCTTTCATTACCGTGGTCCGACACCACTTGGTTCAGTGAACCGGGTGTGCACTGGCACACATCATCAGTAATGCATCCTCGGATCATGGGGTGTTTCGGGTCTTTCATCATTAAACACCCTCCCCGAGATGACCCAGCCGGAGTTGATCAAGCTCGGCTTGTGTTTTCCCATGGACCAGGATAATGAGAGGCATGTAACTATGAGGGTAATGTTGTTTTTAAACATCATTACCCGGCATCTGTATGCCTGGGATTGCATGGGTTAAATTGACAGTGTTTACTGGGCATTCGGTGTCTCTGCACCTGAGTTTAGTGGTGACTGGTTTTCTGTGGACCCAGCTTGGGTTTAACTTTCTGGTTCTCTCTCGCCGTTTGGGCATCTGGGCTTTATTCTTGGCATTTTGTCGACCGGGAGAATGAAGAGCGTGTCACTGTTAGGTTAGGTTGAGAGTATGCGGGCAGTGGGCAAATCAGCCCTCTTGTGCTTTTTGATCTCCTCACTTGAGATTCAATTTCACGCGACCCTGCCACTTTGATCTGGCCCACGCCTTCATTAACCAGGTCCAACACTTGCCTTTCTTGGATCTTGCCCCTCCTGACAAAGGTAATCGGGTTTGTGGGGGAGTGGCCAGGGTTAGTCGGGGTGTGCCTAGGGTTTGTGGGGGTGTGGCATGATCTCTGGGATGTGCCGAGGGTTTGTGGGGGTGTGTGCCCCCTTGGACTTTAGGATTAGGTTTGAGTGTTGGGCTGGTGGATGTATATGTGTGACTGGGATAGGTAAGGCTGCAGAGTTTTGAGTGGTGAGGTATGAGGTTCTATGGGGCTTAGTGGTGAAGCCAGGTGAATCTGGCCCATGCCTTTCATTACCGTGGTCCGACACCACTTGGTTCAGTGAACCGGGTGTGCACTGGCACACATCATCAGTAATGCATCCTCGGATCATGGGGTGTTTCGGGTCTTTCATCATTAAACACCCTCCCCGAGATGACCCAGCCGGAGTTGATCAAGCTCGGCTTGTGTTTTCCCATGGACCAGGATAATGAGAGGCATGTAACTATGAGGGTAATGTTGTTTTTAAACATCATTACCCGGCATCTGTATGCCTGGGATTGCATGGGTTAAATTGACAGTGTTTACTGGGCATTCGGTGTCTCTGCACCTGAGTTTAGTGGTGACTGGTTTTCTGTGGACCCAGCTTGGGTTTAACTTTCTGGTTCTCTCTCGCCGTTTGGGCATCTGGGCTTTATTCTTGGCATTTTGTCGACCGGGAGAATGAAGAGCGTGTCACTGTTAGGTTAGGTTGAGAGTATGCGGGCAGTGGGCAAATCAGCCCTCTTGTGCTTTTTGATCTCCTCACTTGAGATTCAATTTCACGCGACCCTGCCACTTTGATCTGGCCCACGCCTTCATTAACCAGGTCCAACACTTGCCTTTCTTGGATCTTGCCCCTCCTGACAAAGGTAATCGGGTTTGTGGGGGAGTGGCCAGGGTTAGTCGGGGTGTGCCTAGGGTTTGTGGGGGTGTGGCATGATCTCTGGGATGTGCCGAGGGTTTGTGGGGGTGTGTGCCCCCTTGGACTTTAGGATTAGGTTTGAGTGTTGGGCTGGTGGATGTATATGTGTGACTGGGATAGGTAAGGCTGCAGAGTTTTGAGTGGTGAGGTATGAGGTTCTATGGGGCTTAGTGGTGAAGCCAGGTGAATCTGGCCCATGCCTTTCATTACCGTGGTCCGACACCACTTGGTTCAGTGAACCGGGTGTGCACTGGCACACATCATCAGTAATGCATCCTCGGATCATGGGGTGTTTCGGGTCTTTCATCATTAAACACCCTCCCCGAGATGACCCAGCCGGAGTTGATCAAGCTCGGCTTGTGTTTTCCCATGGACCAGGATAATGAGAGGCATGTAACTATGAGGGTAATGTTGTTTTTAAACATCATTACCCGGCATCTGTATGCCTGGGATTGCATGGGTTAAATTGACAGTGTTTACTGGGCATTCGGTGTCTCTGCACCTGAGTTTAGTGGTGACTGGTTTTCTGTGGACCCAGCTTGGGTTTAACTTTCTGGTTCTCTCTCGCCGTTTGGGCATCTGGGCTTTATTCTTGGCATTTTGTCGACCGGGAGAATGAAGAGCGTGTCACTGTTAGGTTAGGTTGAGAGTATGCGGGCAGTGGGCAAATCAGCCCTCTTGTGCTTTTTGATCTCCTCACTTGAGATTCAATTTCACGCGACCCTGCCACTTTGATCTGGCCCACGCCTTCATTAACCAGGTCCAACACTTGCCTTTCTTGGATCTTGCCCCTCCTGACAAAGGTAATCGGGTTTGTGGGGGAGTGGCCAGGGTTAGTCGGGGTGTGCCTAGGGTTTGTGGGGGTGTGGCATGATCTCTGGGATGTGCCGAGGGTTTGTGGGGGTGTGTGCCCCCTTGGACTTTAGGATTAGGTTTGAGTGTTGGGCTGGTGGATGTATATGTGTGACTGGGATAGGTAAGGCTGCAGAGTTTTGAGTGGTGAGGTATGAGGTGCTATGGCGCATAGGCTCGTGTGGTGAAGCCAGGTGAATCTGGCCCATGCCTTTCATTATCGTGGTCCGACACCACTTGGTTCAGTGAACCGGGTGTGCACTGGGACACATCATCAGTAATGCATCCTCGGATCATGGGGTGTTTCGGGTCTTTCATCATTAAACACCCTCCCCGAGATGACCCAGCCGGAGTTGATCAAGCTCGGCTTGTGTTTTCCCATGGACCAGGATAATGAGAGGCATGTAACTATGGGGGTAATGACGTTTTTAAACATCATTACCTGGCATCTGTATGCCTGGGGATGCATGGGTTAAATTGACAGTGTTTACTGGGCATTCGGTGTCTCTGCACCTGAGTTTAGTGGTGACTTGTTTTCTGTGGACCCAGCTTGGGATTAACTTTCTGGTTCTCTCTTGCCGTTTGGGCATCTGGGCTTTGTTCTTGGCATTTTGTCGACCGGGAGAATGAAGAGCGTGTCACTGTTAGGTTAGGTTGAGAGTATGCGGGCAGTGGGCAAATCAGCCCTCTTGTGCTTTTTGATCTCCTCACTTGAGATTCAATTTCACGCGACCCTGCCACTTTGATCTGGCCCACGCCTTCATTAACCAGGTCCAACACTTGCCTTTCTTGGATCTTGCCCCTCCTGACAAAGGTAATCGGGTTTGTGGGGGAGTGGCCAGGGTTAGTCGGGGTGTGCCTAGGGTTTGTGGGGGTGTGGCATGATCTCTGGGATGTGCCGAGGGTTTGTGGGGGAGTGTGCCCCCTTGGACTTTAGGATTAGGTTTGAGTGTTGGGCTGGTGGATGTATATGTGTGACGGGGATAGGTAAGGCTGCAGAGTTTTGAGTGGTGAGGTATGAGGTGCTATGGCGCATAGGCTCGTGTGGTGAAGCCAGGTGAATCTGGCCCATGCCTTTCATTATCGTGGTCCGACACCACTTGGTTCAGTGAACCGGGTGTGCACTGGGACACATCATCAGTAATGCATCCTCGGATCATGGGGTGTTTCGGGTCTTTCATCATTAAACACCCTCCCCGAGATGACCCAGCCGGAGTTGATCAAGCTCGGCTTGTGTTTTCCCATGGACCAGGATAATGAGAGGCATGTAACTATGGGGGTAATGACGTTTTTAAACATCATTACCTGGCATCTGTATGCCTGGGGATGCATGGGTTAAATTGACAGTGTTTACTGGGCATTCGGTGTCTCTGCACCTGAGTTTAGTGGTGACTTGTTTTCTGTGGACCCAGCTTGGGATTAACTTTCTGGTTCTCTCTTGCCGTTTGGGCATCTGGGCTTTGTTCTTGGCATTTTGTCGACCGGGAGAATGAAGAGCGTGTCACTGTTAGGTTAGGTTGAGAGTATGCGGGCAGTGGGCAAATCAGCCCTCTTGTGCTTTTTGATCTCCTCACTTGAGATTCAATTTCACGCGACCCTGCCACTTTGATCTGGCCCACGCCTTCATTAACCAGGTCCAACACTTGCCTTTCTTGGATCTTGCCCCTCCTGACAAAGGTAATCGGGTTTGTGGGGGAGTGGCCAGGGTTAGTCGGGGTGTGCCTAGGGTTTGTGGGGGTGTGGCATGATCTCTGGGATGTGCCGAGGGTTTGTGGGGGTGTGTGCCCCCTTGGACTTTAGGATTAGGTTTGAGTGTTGGGCTGGTGGATGTATATGTGACTGGGATAGGTAAGGCTGCAGAATTTAGAGTGGTGAGGTATGAGGTGCTGTGGCGCATAGGCTCGTGTGGTGAAGCCAGGTGAATCTGGCCCATGCCTTTCATTATCGTGGTCCGACACCACTTGGTTCAATGGACCGGGTGTGCACTGGGACACATCATCAGTAATGCATCCTCGGATCATCGGGTGTTTCGGGTCTTTCATCATTAAACACCCTCCCCGAGATGACCCAGCCGGAGTTGATCAAGCTCGGCTTGTGTTTTCCCATGGACCAGGATAATGAGAGGCATGTAACTATGAGGGCAACGTTGTTTTTAAACATCATTACCCGGCATCTGTATGCCTGGGATTGCATGGGTTAAATTGACAGTGTTTACTGGGCATTCGGTGTCTCTGCACCTGAGTTTAGTGGTGACTGGTTTTCTGTGGACCCAGCTTGGGTTTAACTTTCTGGTTGTCTCTCGCCGTTTGGGCATCTGGGCTTTATTCTTGGCATTTTGCCGACCGGGAGAATGAAGAGCGTGTCACTGTTAGGTTAGGTTGAGAGTATGCGGGCAGTGGGCAAATCAGCCCTCTTGTGCTTTTTGATCTCCTCACTTGAGATTCAATTTCACGCGACCCTGCCACTTTGATCTGGCCCACGCCTTCATTAACCAGGTCCAACACTTGCCTTTCTTGGATCTTGCCCCTCCTGACAAAGGTAATCGGGTTTGTGGGGGAGTGGCCAGGGTTAGTCGGGGTGTGCCTAGGGTTTGTGGGGGTGTGGCATGATCTCTGGGATGTGCCGAGGGTTTGTGGGGGTGTGTGCCCCCTTGGACTTTAGGATTAGGTTTGAGTGTTGGGCTGGTGGATGTATATGTGACTGGGATAGGTAAGGCTGCAGAATTTAGAGTGGTGAGGTATGAGGTGCTGTGGCGCATAGGCTCGTGTGGTGAAGCCAGGTGAATCTGGCCCATGCCTTTCATTATCGTGGTCCGACACCACTTGGTTCAATGGACCGGGTGTGCACTGGGACACATCATCAGTAATGCATCCTCGGATCATCGGGTGTTTCGGGTCTTTCATCATTAAACACCCTCCCCGAGATGACCCAGCCGGAGTTGATCAAGCTCGGCTTGTGTTTTCCCATGGACCAGGATAATGAGAGGCATGTAACTATGAGGGCAACGTTGTTTTTAAACATCATTACCCGGCATCTGTATGCCTGGGATTGCATGGGTTAAATTGACAGTGTTTACTGGGCATTCGGTGTCTCTGCACCTGAGTTTAGTGGTGACTGGTTTTCTGTGGACCCAGCTTGGGTTTAACTTTCTGGTTGTCTCTCGCCGTTTGGGCATCTGGGCTTTATTCTTGGCATTTTGCCGACCGGGAGAATGAAGAGCGTGTCACTGTTAGGTTAGGTTGAGAGTATGCGGGCAGTGGGCAAATCAGCCCTCTTGTGCTTTTTGATCTCCTCACTTGAGATTCAATTTCACGCGACCCTGCCACTTTGATCTGGCCCACGCCTTCATTAACCAGGTCCAACACTTGCCTTTCTTGGATCTTGCCCCTCCTGACAAAGGTAATCGGGTTTGTGGGGGAGTGGCCAGGGTTAGTCGGGGTGTGCCTAGGGTTTGTGGGGGTGTGGCATGATCTCTGGGATGTGCCGAGGGTTTGTGGGGGTGTGTGCCCCCTTGGACTTTAGGATTAGGTTTGAGTGTTGGGCTGGTGGATGTATATGTGACTGGGATAGGTAAGGCTGCAGAATTTAGAGTGGTGAGGTATGAGGTGCTGTGGCGCATAGGCTCGTGTGGTGAAGCCAGGTGAATCTGGCCCATGCCTTTCATTATCGTGGTCCGACACCACTTGGTTCAATGGACCGGGTGTGCACTGGGACACATCATCAGTAATGCATCCTCGGATCATCGGGTGTTTCGGGTCTTTCATCATTAAACACCCTCCCCGAGATGACCCAGCCGGAGTTGATCAAGCTCGGCTTGTGTTTTCCCATGGACCAGGATAATGAGAGGCATGTAACTATGAGGGCAACGTTGTTTTTAAACATCATTACCCGGCATCTGTATGCCTGGGATTGCATGGGTTAAATTGACAGTGTTTACTGGGCATTCGGTGTCTCTGCACCTGAGTTTAGTGGTGACTGGTTTTCTGTGGACCCAGCTTGGGTTTAACTTTCTGGTTGTCTCTCGCCGTTTGGGCATCTGGGCTTTATTCTTGGCATTTTGCCGACCGGGAGAATGAAGAGCGTGTCACTGTTAGGTTAGGTTGAGAGTATGCGGGCAGTGGGCAAATCAGCCCTCTTGTGCTTTTTGATCTCCTCACTTGAGATTCAATTTCACGCGACCCTGCCACTTTGATCTGGCCCACGCCTTCATTAACCAGGTCCAACACTTGCCTTTCTTGGATCTTGCCCCTCCTGACAAAGGTAATCGGGTTTGTGGGGGTGTGGCCAGGGTTAGTCGGGGTGTGCCTAGGGTTTGTGGGGGTGTGGCATGATCATTGGGAATGCTGAGGGTTTGTGGGGGTGTGTGCCCCCTTGGACTTTAGGATTAGGTTTGAGTGTTGGGCTGGTGGATGTATATGTGTGACTGGGATAGGTAAGGCTGCAGAGTTTTGAGTGGTGAGGTATGAGGTGCTATTGGGCTTAGGCTTGTGTGGTGAAGCTAGGTGAATCTGGCCCATGCCTTTCATTATCATGGTCCGACACCACTTGGTTCAATGGACCGGGTGTGCACTGGGACACATCATCAGTAATGCATCCTCGGATCATGGGGTGTTTCGGGTCTTTCATCATTAAACACCCTCCCCGAGATGACCCAGCCGGAGTTGATCAAGCTCGGCTTGTGTTTTCCCATGGACCAGGATAATGAGAGGCATGTAACTATGAGGGTAATGACGTCTTTAAACATCATTACCTGGCATCTGTATGCCTGGGGATGCATGGGTTAAATTGACAGTGTTTACTGGGCATTCGGTGTCTCTGCACCTGAGTTTAGTGGTGGCTTGTTTTCTGTGGACCCAGCTTGGGTTTAACTTTCTGGTTCTCTCTCGCCGTTTGGGCATCTGGGCTTTGTTCTTGGCATTTTGTCGACCGGGAGAATGAAGAGCGTGTCACTGTTAGGTTAGGTTGAGAGTATGCGGGCAGTGGGCAAATCAGCCCTCTTGTGCTTTTTGATCTCCTCACTTGAGATTCAATTTCACGCGACCCTGCCACTTTGATCTGGCCCACGCCTTCATTAACCAGGTCCAACACTTGCCTTTCTTGGATCTTGCCCCTCCTAACAAAGGTACTCGGGTTTGTGGGGGTGTGGCCAGGGTTAGTCGGGGTGTGCCTAGGGTTTGTGGGGGTGTGGCATGATCTCTGGGATGTGCCGAGGGTTTGTGGGGGTTAGGTTGAGAGTATGCGGGCAGTGGGCAAATCAGCCCTCTTGTGCTTTTTGATCTCCTCACTTGAGATTCAATTTCACGCGACCCTGCCACTTTGATCTGGCCCACGCCTTCATTAACCAGGTCCAACACTTGCCTTTCTTGGATCTTGCCCCTCCTGACAAAGGTAATCGGGTTTGTGGGGGTGTGGCCAGGGTTAGTCGGGGTGTGCCTAGGGTTTGTGGGGGTGTGGCATGATCATTGGGAATGCTGAGGGTTTGTGGGGGTGTGTGCCCCCTTGGACTTTAGGATTAGGTTTGAGTGTTGGGCTGGTGGATGTATATGTGTGACTGGGATAGGTAAGGCTGCAGAGTTTTGAGTGGTGAGGTATGAGGTGCTATTGGGCTTAGGCTTGTGTGGTGAAGCTAGGTGAATCTGGCCCATGCCTTTCATTATCATGGTCCGACACCACTTGGTTCAATGGACCGGGTGTGCACTGGGACACATCATCAGTAATGCATCCTCGGATCATGGGGTGTTTCGGGTCTTTCATCATTAAACACCCTCCCCGAGATGACCCAGCCGGAGTTGATCAAGCTCGGCTTGTGTTTTCCCATGGACCAGGATAATGAGAGGCATGTAACTATGAGGGTAATGACGTCTTTAAACATCATTACCTGGCATCTGTATGCCTGGGGATGCATGGGTTAAATTGACAGTGTTTACTGGGCATTCGGTGTCTCTGCACCTGAGTTTAGTGGTGGCTTGTTTTCTGTGGACCCAGCTTGGGTTTAACTTTCTGGTTCTCTCTCGCCGTTTGGGCATCTGGGCTTTGTTCTTGGCATTTTGTCGACCGGGAGAATGAAGAGCGTGTCACTGTTAGGTTAGGTTGAGAGTATGCGGGCAGTGGGCAAATCAGCCCTCTTGTGCTTTTTGATCTCCTCACTTGAGATTCAATTTCACGCGACCCTGCCACTTTGATCTGGCCCACGCCTTCATTAACCAGGTCCAACACTTGCCTTTCTTGGATCTTGCCCCTCCTAACAAAGGTACTCGGGTTTGTGGGGGTGTGGCCAGGGTTAGTCGGGGTGTGCCTAGGGTTTGTGGGGGTGTGGCATGATCTCTGGGATGTGCCGAGGGTTTGTGGGGGTTAGGTTGAGAGTATGCGGGCAGTGGGCAAATCAGCCCTCTTGTGCTTTTTGATCTCCTCACTTGAGATTCAATTTCACGCGACCCTGCCACTTTGATCTGGCCCACGCCTTCATTAACCAGGTCCAACACTTGCCTTTCTTGGATCTTGCCCCTCCTGACAAAGGTAATCGGGTTTGTGGGGGTGTGGCCAGGGTTAGTCGGGGTGTGCCTAGGGTTTGTGGGGGTGTGGCATGATCATTGGGAATGCTGAGGGTTTGTGGGGGTGTGTGCCCCCTTGGACTTTAGGATTAGGTTTGAGTGTTGGGCTGGTGGATGTATATGTGTGACTGGGATAGGTAAGGCTGCAGAGTTTTGAGTGGTGAGGTATGAGGTGCTATTGGGCTTAGGCTTGTGTGGTGAAGCTAGGTGAATCTGGCCCATGCCTTTCATTATCATGGTCCGACACCACTTGGTTCAATGGACCGGGTGTGCACTGGGACACATCATCAGTAATGCATCCTCGGATCATGGGGTGTTTCGGGTCTTTCATCATTAAACACCCTCCCCGAGATGACCCAGCCGGAGTTGATCAAGCTCGGCTTGTGTTTTCCCATGGACCAGGATAATGAGAGGCATGTAACTATGAGGGTAATGACGTCTTTAAACATCATTACCTGGCATCTGTATGCCTGGGGATGCATGGGTTAAATTGACAGTGTTTACTGGGCATTCGGTGTCTCTGCACCTGAGTTTAGTGGTGGCTTGTTTTCTGTGGACCCAGCTTGGGTTTAACTTTCTGGTTCTCTCTCGCCGTTTGGGCATCTGGGCTTTGTTCTTGGCATTTTGTCGACCGGGAGAATGAAGAGCGTGTCACTGTTAGGTTAGGTTGAGAGTATGCGGGCAGTGGGCAAATCAGCCCTCTTGTGCTTTTTGATCTCCTCACTTGAGATTCAATTTCACGCGACCCTGCCACTTTGATCTGGCCCACGCCTTCATTAACCAGGTCCAACACTTGCCTTTCTTGGATCTTGCCCCTCCTAACAAAGGTACTCGGGTTTGTGGGGGTGTGGCCAGGGTTAGTCGGGGTGTGCCTAGGGTTTGTGGGGGTGTGGCATGATCTCTGGGATGTGCCGAGGGTTTGTGGGGGTTAGGTTGAGAGTATGCGGGCAGTGGGCAAATCAGCCCTCTTGTGCTTTTTGATCTCCTCACTTGAGATTCAATTTCACGCGACCCTGCCACTTTGATCTGGCCCACGCCTTCATTAACCAGGTCCAACACTTGCCTTTCTTGGATCTTGCCCCTCCTGACAAAGGTAATCGGGTTTGTGGGGGTGTGGCCAGGGTTAGTCGGGGTGTGCCTAGGGTTTGTGGGGGTGTGGCATGATCATTGGGAATGCTGAGGGTTTGTGGGGGTGTGTGCCCCCTTGGACTTTAGGATTAGGTTTGAGTGTTGGGCTGGTGGATGTATATGTGTGACTGGGATAGGTAAGGCTGCAGAGTTTTGAGTGGTGAGGTATGAGGTGCTATTGGGCTTAGGCTTGTGTGGTGAAGCTAGGTGAATCTGGCCCATGCCTTTCATTATCATGGTCCGACACCACTTGGTTCAATGGACCGGGTGTGCACTGGGACACATCATCAGTAATGCATCCTCGGATCATGGGGTGTTTCGGGTCTTTCATCATTAAACACCCTCCCCGAGATGACCCAGCCGGAGTTGATCAAGCTCGGCTTGTGTTTTCCCATGGACCAGGATAATGAGAGGCATGTAACTATGAGGGTAATGACGTCTTTAAACATCATTACCTGGCATCTGTATGCCTGGGGATGCATGGGTTAAATTGACAGTGTTTACTGGGCATTCGGTGTCTCTGCACCTGAGTTTAGTGGTGGCTTGTTTTCTGTGGACCCAGCTTGGGTTTAACTTTCTGGTTCTCTCTCGCCGTTTGGGCATCTGGGCTTTGTTCTTGGCATTTTGTCGACCGGGAGAATGAAGAGCGTGTCACTGTTAGGTTAGGTTGAGAGTATGCGGGCAGTGGGCAAATCAGCCCTCTTGTGCTTTTTGATCTCCTCACTTGAGATTCAATTTCACGCGACCCTGCCACTTTGATCTGGCCCACGCCTTCATTAACCAGGTCCAACACTTGCCTTTCTTGGATCTTGCCCCTCCTAACAAAGGTACTCGGGTTTGTGGGGGTGTGGCCAGGGTTAGTCGGGGTGTGCCTAGGGTTTGTGGGGGTGTGGCATGATCTCTGGGATGTGCCGAGGGTTTGTGGGGGTTAGGTTGAGAGTATGCGGGCAGTGGGCAAATCAGCCCTCTTGTGCTTTTTGATCTCCTCACTTGAGATTCAATTTCACGCGACCCTGCCACTTTGATCTGGCCCACGCCTTCATTAACCAGGTCCAACACTTGCCTTTCTTGGATCTTGCCCCTCCTGACAAAGGTAATCGGGTTTGTGGGGGTGTGGCCAGGGTTAGTCGGGGTGTGCCTAGGGTTTGTGGGGGTGTGGCATGATCATTGGGAATGCTGAGGGTTTGTGGGGGTGTGTGCCCCCTTGGACTTTAGGATTAGGTTTGAGTGTTGGGCTGGTGGATGTATATGTGTGACTGGGATAGGTAAGGCTGCAGAGTTTTGAGTGGTGAGGTATGAGGTGCTATTGGGCTTAGGCTTGTGTGGTGAAGCTAGGTGAATCTGGCCCATGCCTTTCATTATCATGGTCCGACACCACTTGGTTCAATGGACCGGGTGTGCACTGGGACACATCATCAGTAATGCATCCTCGGATCATGGGGTGTTTCGGGTCTTTCATCATTAAACACCCTCCCCGAGATGACCCAGCCGGAGTTGATCAAGCTCGGCTTGTGTTTTCCCATGGACCAGGATAATGAGAGGCATGTAACTATGAGGGTAATGACGTCTTTAAACATCATTACCTGGCATCTGTATGCCTGGGGATGCATGGGTTAAATTGACAGTGTTTACTGGGCATTCGGTGTCTCTGCACCTGAGTTTAGTGGTGGCTTGTTTTCTGTGGACCCAGCTTGGGTTTAACTTTCTGGTTCTCTCTCGCCGTTTGGGCATCTGGGCTTTGTTCTTGGCATTTTGTCGACCGGGAGAATGAAGAGCGTGTCACTGTTAGGTTAGGTTGAGAGTATGCGGGCAGTGGGCAAATCAGCCCTCTTGTGCTTTTTGATCTCCTCACTTGAGATTCAATTTCACGCGACCCTGCCACTTTGATCTGGCCCACGCCTTCATTAACCAGGTCCAACACTTGCCTTTCTTGGATCTTGCCCCTCCTAACAAAGGTACTCGGGTTTGTGGGGGTGTGGCCAGGGTTAGTCGGGGTGTGCCTAGGGTTTGTGGGGGTGTGGCATGATCTCTGGGATGTGCCGAGGGTTTGTGGGGGTTAGGTTGAGAGTATGCGGGCAGTGGGCAAATCAGCCCTCTTGTGCTTTTTGATCTCCTCACTTGAGATTCAATTTCACGCGACCCTGCCACTTTGATCTGGCCCACGCCTTCATTAACCAGGTCCAACACTTGCCTTTCTTGGATCTTGCCCCTCCTGACAAAGGTAATCGGGTTTGTGGGGGTGTGGCCAGGGTTAGTCGGGGTGTGCCTAGGGTTTGTGGGGGTGTGGCATGATCATTGGGAATGCTGAGGGTTTGTGGGGGTGTGTGCCCCCTTGGACTTTAGGATTAGGTTTGAGTGTTGGGCTGGTGGATGTATATGTGTGACTGGGATAGGTAAGGCTGCAGAGTTTTGAGTGGTGAGGTATGAGGTGCTATTGGGCTTAGGCTTGTGTGGTGAAGCTAGGTGAATCTGGCCCATGCCTTTCATTATCATGGTCCGACACCACTTGGTTCAATGGACCGGGTGTGCACTGGGACACATCATCAGTAATGCATCCTCGGATCATGGGGTGTTTCGGGTCTTTCATCATTAAACACCCTCCCCGAGATGACCCAGCCGGAGTTGATCAAGCTCGGCTTGTGTTTTCCCATGGACCAGGATAATGAGAGGCATGTAACTATGAGGGTAATGACGTCTTTAAACATCATTACCTGGCATCTGTATGCCTGGGGATGCATGGGTTAAATTGACAGTGTTTACTGGGCATTCGGTGTCTCTGCACCTGAGTTTAGTGGTGGCTTGTTTTCTGTGGACCCAGCTTGGGTTTAACTTTCTGGTTCTCTCTCGCCGTTTGGGCATCTGGGCTTTGTTCTTGGCATTTTGTCGACCGGGAGAATGAAGAGCGTGTCACTGTTAGGTTAGGTTGAGAGTATGCGGGCAGTGGGCAAATCAGCCCTCTTGTGCTTTTTGATCTCCTCACTTGAGATTCAATTTCACGCGACCCTGCCACTTTGATCTGGCCCACGCCTTCATTAACCAGGTCCAACACTTGCCTTTCTTGGATCTTGCCCCTCCTAACAAAGGTACTCGGGTTTGTGGGGGTGTGGCCAGGGTTAGTCGGGGTGTGCCTAGGGTTTGTGGGGGTGTGGCATGATCTCTGGGATGTGCCGAGGGTTTGTGGGGGTTAGGTTGAGAGTATGCGGGCAGTGGGCAAATCAGCCCTCTTGTGCTTTTTGATCTCCTCACTTGAGATTCAATTTCACGCGACCCTGCCACTTTGATCTGGCCCACGCCTTCATTAACCAGGTCCAACACTTGCCTTTCTTGGATCTTGCCCCTCCTGACAAAGGTAATCGGGTTTGTGGGGGTGTGGCCAGGGTTAGTCGGGGTGTGCCTAGGGTTTGTGGGGGTGTGGCATGATCATTGGGAATGCTGAGGGTTTGTGGGGGTGTGTGCCCCCTTGGACTTTAGGATTAGGTTTGAGTGTTGGGCTGGTGGATGTATATGTGTGACTGGGATAGGTAAGGCTGCAGAGTTTTGAGTGGTGAGGTATGAGGTGCTATTGGGCTTAGGCTTGTGTGGTGAAGCTAGGTGAATCTGGCCCATGCCTTTCATTATCATGGTCCGACACCACTTGGTTCAATGGACCGGGTGTGCACTGGGACACATCATCAGTAATGCATCCTCGGATCATGGGGTGTTTCGGGTCTTTCATCATTAAACACCCTCCCCGAGATGACCCAGCCGGAGTTGATCAAGCTCGGCTTGTGTTTTCCCATGGACCAGGATAATGAGAGGCATGTAACTATGAGGGTAATGACGTCTTTAAACATCATTACCTGGCATCTGTATGCCTGGGGATGCATGGGTTAAATTGACAGTGTTTACTGGGCATTCGGTGTCTCTGCACCTGAGTTTAGTGGTGGCTTGTTTTCTGTGGACCCAGCTTGGGTTTAACTTTCTGGTTCTCTCTCGCCGTTTGGGCATCTGGGCTTTGTTCTTGGCATTTTGTCGACCGGGAGAATGAAGAGCGTGTCACTGTTAGGTTAGGTTGAGAGTATGCGGGCAGTGGGCAAATCAGCCCTCTTGTGCTTTTTGATCTCCTCACTTGAGATTCAATTTCACGCGACCCTGCCACTTTGATCTGGCCCACGCCTTCATTAACCAGGTCCAACACTTGCCTTTCTTGGATCTTGCCCCTCCTAACAAAGGTACTCGGGTTTGTGGGGGTGTGGCCAGGGTTAGTCGGGGTGTGCCTAGGGTTTGTGGGGGTGTGGCATGATCTCTGGGATGTGCCGAGGGTTTGTGGGGGTTAGGTTGAGAGTATGCGGGCAGTGGGCAAATCAGCCCTCTTGTGCTTTTTGATCTCCTCACTTGAGATTCAATTTCACGCGACCCTGCCACTTTGATCTGGCCCACGCCTTCATTAACCAGGTCCAACACTTGCCTTTCTTGGATCTTGCCCCTCCTGACAAAGGTAATCGGGTTTGTGGGGGTGTGGCCAGGGTTAGTCGGGGTGTGCCTAGGGT
The DNA here is from genome assembly GCF_030028105.1 of Mobula birostris. Lineage (NCBI taxonomy): Eukaryota > Metazoa > Chordata > Chondrichthyes > Myliobatiformes > Myliobatidae > Mobula > Mobula birostris. The sequence continues at coordinate 47,924 of NW_027274073.1, forward strand.
TTGTGGGGGTGTGGCATGATCATTGGGAATGCTGAGGGTTTGTGGGGGTGTGTGCCCCCTTGGACTTTAGGATTAGGTTTGAGTGTTGGGCTGGTGGATGTATATGTGTGACTGGGATAGGTAAGGCTGCAGAGTTTTGAGTGGTGAGGTATGAGGTGCTATTGGGCTTAGGCTTGTGTGGTGAAGCTAGGTGAATCTGGCCCATGCCTTTCATTATCATGGTCCGACACCACTTGGTTCAATGGACCGGGTGTGCACTGGGACACATCATCAGTAATGCATCCTCGGATCATGGGGTGTTTCGGGTCTTTCATCATTAAACACCCTCCCCGAGATGACCCAGCCGGAGTTGATCAAGCTCGGCTTGTGTTTTCCCATGGACCAGGATAATGAGAGGCATGTAACTATGAGGGTAATGACGTCTTTAAACATCATTACCTGGCATCTGTATGCCTGGGGATGCATGGGTTAAATTGACAGTGTTTACTGGGCATTCGGTGTCTCTGCACCTGAGTTTAGTGGTGGCTTGTTTTCTGTGGACCCAGCTTGGGTTTAACTTTCTGGTTCTCTCTCGCCGTTTGGGCATCTGGGCTTTGTTCTTGGCATTTTGTCGACCGGGAGAATGAAGAGCGTGTCACTGTTAGGTTAGGTTGAGAGTATGCGGGCAGTGGGCAAATCAGCCCTCTTGTGCTTTTTGATCTCCTCACTTGAGATTCAATTTCACGCGACCCTGCCACTTTGATCTGGCCCACGCCTTCATTAACCAGGTCCAACACTTGCCTTTCTTGGATCTTGCCCCTCCTAACAAAGGTACTCGGGTTTGTGGGGGTGTGGCCAGGGTTAGTCGGGGTGTGCCTAGGGTTTGTGGGGGTGTGGCATGATCTCTGGGATGTGCCGAGGGTTTGTGGGGGTTAGGTTGAGAGTATGCGGGCAGTGGGCAAATCAGCCCTCTTGTGCTTTTTGATCTCCTCACTTGAGATTCAATTTCACGCGACCCTGCCACTTTGATCTGGCCCACGCCTTCATTAACCAGGTCCAACACTTGCCTTTCTTGGATCTTGCCCCTCCTGACAAAGGTAATCGGGTTTGTGGGGGTGTGGCCAGGGTTAGTCGGGGTGTGCCTAGGGTTTGTGGGGGTGTGGCATGATCATTGGGAATGCTGAGGGTTTGTGGGGGTGTGTGCCCCCTTGGACTTTAGGATTAGGTTTGAGTGTTGGGCTGGTGGATGTATATGTGTGACTGGGATAGGTAAGGCTGCAGAGTTTTGAGTGGTGAGGTATGAGGTGCTATTGGGCTTAGGCTTGTGTGGTGAAGCTAGGTGAATCTGGCCCATGCCTTTCATTATCATGGTCCGACACCACTTGGTTCAATGGACCGGGTGTGCACTGGGACACATCATCAGTAATGCATCCTCGGATCATGGGGTGTTTCGGGTCTTTCATCATTAAACACCCTCCCCGAGATGACCCAGCCGGAGTTGATCAAGCTCGGCTTGTGTTTTCCCATGGACCAGGATAATGAGAGGCATGTAACTATGAGGGTAATGACGTCTTTAAACATCATTACCTGGCATCTGTATGCCTGGGGATGCATGGGTTAAATTGACAGTGTTTACTGGGCATTCGGTGTCTCTGCACCTGAGTTTAGTGGTGGCTTGTTTTCTGTGGACCCAGCTTGGGTTTAACTTTCTGGTTCTCTCTCGCCGTTTGGGCATCTGGGCTTTGTTCTTGGCATTTTGTCGACCGGGAGAATGAAGAGCGTGTCACTGTTAGGTTAGGTTGAGAGTATGCGGGCAGTGGGCAAATCAGCCCTCTTGTGCTTTTTGATCTCCTCACTTGAGATTCAATTTCACGCGACCCTGCCACTTTGATCTGGCCCACGCCTTCATTAACCAGGTCCAACACTTGCCTTTCTTGGATCTTGCCCCTCCTAACAAAGGTACTCGGGTTTGTGGGGGTGTGGCCAGGGTTAGTCGGGGTGTGCCTAGGGTTTGTGGGGGTGTGGCATGATCTCTGGGATGTGCCGAGGGTTTGTGGGGGTTAGGTTGAGAGTATGCGGGCAGTGAGGGTTTGTGGGGTTAGGGTTAGGGTTAGGTTGAGAGTATGCGGGCAGTGGGCAAATCAGCCCTCTTGTGCTTTTTGATCTCCTCACTTGAGATTCAATTTCACGCGACCCTGCCACTTTGATCTGGCCCACGCCTTCATTAACCAGGTCCAACACTTGCCTTTCTTGGATCTTGCCCCTCCTGACAAAGGTAATCGGGTTTGTGGGGGAGTGGCCAGGGTTAGTCGGGGTGTGCCTAGGGTTTGTGGGGGTGTGGCATGATCTCTGGGATGTGCCGAGGGTTTGTGGGGGTGTGTGCCCCCTTGGACTTTAGGATTAGGTTTGAGTGTTGGGCTGGTGGATGTATATGTGTGACTGGGATAGGTAAGGCTGCAGAGTTTTGAGTGGTGAGGTATGAGGTTCTATGGGGCTTAGTGGTGAAGCCAGGTGAATCTGGCCCATGCCTTTCATTATCGTGGTCCGACACCACTTGGTTCAATGGACCGGGTGTGCACTGGGACACATCATCAGTAATGCATCCTCGGATCATCGGGTGTTTCGGGTCTTTCATCATTAAACACCCTCCCCGAGATGACCCAGCCGGAGTTGATCAAGCTCGGCTTGTGTTTTCCCATGGACCAGGATAATGAGAGGCATGTAACTATGAGGGTAATGACGTTTTTAAACATCATTACCTGGCATCTGTATGCCTGGGGATGCATGGGTTAAATTGACAGTGTTTACTGGGCATTCGGTGTCTCTGCACCTGAGTTTAGTGGTGGCTTGTTTTCGGTGGACCCAGCTTGGGTTTAACTTTCTGGTTCTCTCTTGCCGTTTGGGCATCTGGGCTTTGTTCTTGGCATTTTGTCGACCGGGAGAATGAAGAGCGTGTCACTGTTAGGTTAGGTTGAGAGTATGCGGGCAGTGGGCAAATCAGCCCTCTTGTGCTTTTTGATCTCCTCACTTGAGATTCAATTTCACGCGACCCTGCCACTTTGATCTGGCCCACGCCTTCATTAACCAGGTCCAACACTTGCCTTTCTTGGATCTTGCCCCTCCTGACAAAGGTAATCGGGTTTGTGGGGGAGTGGCCAGGGTTAGTCGGGGTGTGCCTAGGGTTTGTGGGGGTGTGGCATGATCTCTGGGATGTGCCGAGGGTTTGTGGGGGTGTGTGCCCCCTTGGACTTTAGGATTAGGTTTGAGTGTTGGGCTGGTGGATGTATATGTGTGACTGGGATAGGTAAGGCTGCAGAGTTTTGAGTGGTGAGGTATGAGGTTCTATGGGGCTTAGTGGTGAAGCCAGGTGAATCTGGCCCATGCCTTTCATTATCGTGGTCCGACACCACTTGGTTCAATGGACCGGGTGTGCACTGGGACACATCATCAGTAATGCATCCTCGGATCATCGGGTGTTTCGGGTCTTTCATCATTAAACACCCTCCCCGAGATGACCCAGCCGGAGTTGATCAAGCTCGGCTTGTGTTTTCCCATGGGTTAGGGTTAGGGTTAGGGTTAGGGTTAGGGTTAGGGTTAGGGTTAGGGTTAGGGTTAGGGTTAGGGTTAGGGTTAGGGTTAGGGTTAGGGTTAGGGTTAGGGTTAGGGTTAGGGTTAGGGTTAGGGTTAGGGTTAGGGTTAGGGTTAGGTTGAGAGTATGCGGGCAGTGGGCAAATCAGCCCTCTTGTGCTTTTTGATCTCCTCACTTGAGATTCAATTTCACGCGACCCTGCCACTTTGATCTGGCCCACGCCTTCATTAACCAGGTCCAACACTTGCCTTTCTTGGATCTTGCCCCTCCTGACAAAGGTAATCGGGTTTGTGGGGGAGTGGCCAGGGTTAGTCGGGGTGTGCCTAGGGTTTGTGGGGGTGTGGCATCATCTCTGGGATGTGCCGAGGGTTTGTGGGGGTGTGTGCCCCCTTGGACTTTAGGATTAGGTTTGAGTGTTGGGCTGGTGGATGTATATGTGTGACTGGGATAGGTAAGGCTGCAGAGTTTGGAGTGGTGAGGTATGAGGTGCTGTGGCGCATAGGCTCATGTGGTCAAGCCAGGTGAATCTGGCCCATGCCTTTCATTATCGTGGTCCGACACCACTTGGTTCAATGGACCGGGTGTGCACTGGAACACATCATCAGTAATGCATCCTCGGATCATGGGGTGTTTCGGGTCTTTCATCATTAAACACCCTCCCCGAGATGACCCAGCCGGAGTTGATCAAGCTCGGCTTGTGTTTTCCCATGGACCAGGAAAATGAGAGGCATGTAACTATGAGGGTAATGTTGTTTTTAAACATCATTACCTGGCATCTGTATCGCATAGGCTCATGTGGTGAGGGTTAGGGTTAGGTTGAGAGTATGCGGGCAGTGGGCAAATCAGCCCTCTTGTGCTTTTTGATCTCCTCACTTGAGATTCAATTTCACGCGACCCTGCCACTTTGATCTGGCCCACGCCTTCATTCACCAGGTCCAACACTTGCCTTTCTTGGATCTTGCCCCTCCTGACAAAGGTAATCGGGTTTGTGGGGGAGTGGCCAGGGTTAGTCGGGGTGTGCCTAGGGTTTGTGGGGGTGTGGCATGATCTCTGGGATGTGCCGAGGGTTTGTGGGGGTGTGTGCCCCCTTGGACTTTAGGATTAGGTTTGAGTGTTGGGCTGGTGGATGTATATGTGTGACTGGGATAGGTAAGGCTGCAGAGTTTTGAGTGGTGAGGTATGAGGTTCTATGGGGCTTAGTGGTGAAGCCAGGTGAATCTGGCCCATGCCTTTCATTATCGTGGTCCGACACCACTTGGTTCAATGGACCGGGTGTGCACTGGGACACATCATCAGTAATGCATCCTCGGATCATCGGGTGTTTCGGGTCTTTCATCATTAAACACCCTCCCCGAGATGACCCAGCCGGAGTTGATCAAGCTCGGCTTGTGTTTTCCCATGGACCAGGATAATGAGAGACATGTAACTATGATGGTAATGTTGTTTTTAAACATCATTACCTGGCATCTGTATGCCTGGGATTGCATGGGTTAAATTGACAGTGTTTACTGGGCATTCGGTGTCTCTGCACCTGAGTTTAGTGGTGACTGGTTTTCTGTGGACCCAGCTTGGGTTTAACTTTCTGGTTCTCTCTCGCCTTTTGGGCATCTGGGCTTTTTTGTTGGCATTTTGTCGACCGGGAGAATGAAGAGCGTGTCACTGTTAGGTTAGGTTGAGAGTATGCGGGCAGTGGGCAAATCAGCCCTCTTGTGCTTTTTGATCTCCTCACTTGAGATTCAATTTCACGCGACCCTGCCACTTTGATCTGGCCCACGCCTTCATTAACCAGGTCCAACACTTGCCTTTCTTGGATCTTGCCCCTCCTGACAAAGGTAATCGGGTTTGTGGGGGAGTGGCCAGGGTTAGTCGGGGTGTGCCTAGGGTTTGTGGGGGTGTGGCATCATCTCTGGGATGTGCCGAGGGTTTGTGGGGGTGTGTGCCCCCTTGGACTTTAGGATTAGGTTTGAGTGTTGGGCTGGTGGATGTATATGTGTGACTGGGATAGGTAAGGCTGCAGAGTTTGGAGTGGTGAGGTATGAGGTGCTGTGGCGCATAGGCTCATGTGGTCAAGCCAGGTGAATCTGGCCCATGCCTTTCATTATCGTGGTCCGACACCACTTGGTTCAATGGACCGGGTGTGCACTGGAACACATCATCAGTAATGCATCCTCGGATCATGGGGTGTTTCGGGTCTTTCATCATTAAACACCCTCCCCGAGATGACCCAGCCGGAGTTGATCAAGCTCGGCTTGTGTTTTCCCATGGACCAGGATAATGAGAGACATGTAACTATGATGGTAATGTTGTTTTTAAACATCATTACCTGGCATCTGTATGCCTGGGATTGCATGGGTTAAATTGACAGTGTTTACTGGGCATTCGGTGTCTCTGCACCTGAGTTTAGTGGTGACTGGTTTTCTGTGGACCCAGCTTGGGTTTAACTTTCTGGTTCTCTCTCGCCTTTTGGGCATCTGGGCTTTTTTGTTGGCATTTTGTCGACCGGGAGAATGAAGAGCGTGTCACTGTTAGGTTAGGTTGAGAGTATGCGGGCAGTGGGCAAATCAGCCCTCTTGTGCTTTTTGATCTCCTCACTTGAGATTCAATTTCACGCGACCCTGCCACTTTGATCTGGCCCACGCCTTCATTAACCAGGTCCAACACTTGCCTTTCTTGGATCTTGCCCCTCCTGACAAAGGTAATCGGGTTTGTGGGGGAGTGGCCAGGGTTAGTCGGGGTGTGCCTAGGGTTTGTGGGGGTGTGGCATCATCTCTGGGATGTGCCGAGGGTTTGTGGGGGTGTGTGCCCCCTTGGACTTTAGGATTAGGTTTGAGTGTTGGGCTGGTGGATGTATATGTGTGACTGGGAGAGGTAAGGCTGCAGAGTTTGGAGTGGTGAGGTATGAGGTGCTGTGGCGCATAGGCTCGTGTGGTGAAGCCAGGTGAATCTGGCCCATGCCTTTCATTATCGTGGTCCGACACCACTTGGTTCAATGGACCGGGTGTGCACTGGGACACATCATCAGTAATGCATCCTCGGATCATGGGGTGTTTCGGGTCTTTCATCATTAAACACCCTCCCCGAGATGACCCAGCCGGAGTTGATCAAGCTCGGCTTGTGTTTTCCCATGGACCAGGATAATGAGAGGCATGTAACTATGAGGGTAATGTTGTTTTTAAACATCATTACCCGGCATCTGTATGCCTGGGATTGCATGGGTTAAATTGACAGTGTTTACTGGGCATTCGGTGTCTCTGCACCTGAGTTTAGTGGTGACTGGTTTTCTGTGGACCCAGCTTGGGTTTAACTTTCTGGTTCTCTCTCGCCGTTTGGGCATCTGGGCTTTATTCTTGGCATTTTGTCGACCGGGAGAATGAAGAGCGTGTCACTGTTAGGTTAGGTTGAGAGTATGCGGGCAGTGGGCAAATCAGCCCTCTTGTGCTTTTTGATCTCCTCACTTGAGATTCAATTTCACGCGACCCTGCCACTTTGATCTGGCCCACGCCTTCATTAACCAGGTCCAACACTTGCCTTTCTTGGATCTTGCCCCTCCTGACAAAGGTAATCGTGTTTGTGGGGGAGTGGCCAGGGTTAGTCGGGGTGTGCCTAGGGTTTGTGGGGGTGTGGCATGATCTCTGGGATGTGCCGAGGGTTTGTGGGGGTGAGTGCCCCCTTGGACTTTAGGATTAGGTTTGAGTGTTGGGCTGGTGGATGTATATGTGTGACTGGGAGAGGTAAGGCTGCAGAGTTTGGAGTGGTGAGGTATGAGGTGCTGTGGCGCATAGGCTCGTGTGGTGAAGCCAGGTGAATCTGGCCCATGCCTTTCATTATCGTGGTCCGACACCACTTGGTTCAATGGACCGGGTGTGCACTGGGACACATCATCAGTAATGCATCCTCGGATCATGGGGTGTTTCGGGTCTTTCATCATTAAACACCCTCCCCGAGATGACCCAGCCGGAGTTGATCAAGCTCGGCTTGTGTTTTCCCATGGACCAGGATAATGAGAGGCATGTAACTATGAGGGTAATGGGTTAGGGTTAGGGTTAGGGTTAGGTTGAGAGTATGCGGGCAGTGGGCAAATCAGCCCTCTTGTGCTTTTTGATCTCCTCACTTGAGATTCAATTTCACGCGACCCTGCCACTTTGATCTGGCCCACGCCTTCATTAACCAGGTCCAACACTTGCCTTTCTTGGATCTTGCCCCTCCTGACAAAGGTAATCGGGTTTGTGGGGGAGTGGCCAGGGTTAGTCGGGGTGTGCCTAGGGTTTGTGGGGGTGTGGCATGATCTCTGGGATGTGCCGAGGGTTTGTGGGGGTGTGTGCCCCCTTGGACTTTAGGATTAGGTTTGAGTGTTGGGCTGGTGGATGTATATGTGTGACTGGGAGAGGTAAGGCTGCAGAGTTTTGAGTGGTGAGGTATGAGGTGCTATGGGACTTAGGCTCGAGTGGTGAAGCCAGGTGAATCTGGCCCATGCCTTTCATTATCGTGGTCCGACACCACTTGGTTCAATGGACCGGGTGTGCACTGGGACACATCATCAGTAATGCATCCTCGGATCATGGGGTGTTTCGGGTCTTTCATCATTAAACACCCTCCCCGAGATGACCCAGCCGGAGTTGATCAAGCTCGGCTTGTGTTTTCCCATGGACCAGGATAATGAGAGACATGTAACTATGATGGTAATGTTGTTTTTAAACATCATTACCTGGCATCTGTATGCCTGGGATTGCATGGGTTAAATTGACAGTGTTTACTGGGCATTCGGTGTCTCTGCACCTGAGTTTAGTGGTGACTGGTTTTCTGTGGACCCAGCTTGGGTTTAACTTTCTGGTTCTCTCTCGCCTTTTGGGCATCTGGGCTTTTTTGTTGGCATTTTGTCGACCGGGAGAATGAAGAGCGTGTCACTGTTAGGTTAGGTTGAGAGTATGCGGGCAGTGGGCAAATCAGCCCTCTTGTGCTTTTTGATCTCCTCACTTGAGATTCAATTTCACGCGACCCTGCCACTTTGATCTGGCCCACGCCTTCATTAACCAGGTCCAACACTTGCCTTTCTTGGATCTTGCCCCTCCTGACAAAGGTAATCGGGTTTGTGGGGGAGTGGCCAGGGTTAGTCGGGGTGTGCCTAGGGTTTGTGGGGGTGTGGCATGATCTCTGGGATGTGCCGAGGGTTTGTGGGGGTGTGTGCCCCCTTGGACTTTAGGATTAGGTTTGAGTGTTGGGCTGGTGGATGTATATGTGTGACTGGGAGAGGTAAGGCTGCAGAGTTTTGAGTGGTGAGGTATGAGGTGCTATGGGACTTAGGCTCGAGTGGTGAAGCCAGGTGAATCTGGCCCATGCCTTTCATTATCGTGGTCCGACACCACTTGGTTCAATGGACCGGGTGTGCACTGGGACACATCATCAGTAATGCATCCTCGGATCATGGGGTGTTTCGGGTCTTTCATCATTAAACACCCTCCCCGAGATGACCCAGCCGGAGTTGATCAAGCTCGGCTTGTGTTTTCCCATGGACCAGGATAATGAGAGACATGTAACTATGATGGTAATGTTGTTTTTAAACATCATTACCTGGCATCTGTATGCCTGGGATTGCATGGGTTAAATTGACAGTGTTTACTGGGCATTCGGTGTCTCTGCACCTGAGTTTAGTGGTGACTGGTTTTCTGTGGACCCAGCTTGGGTTTAACTTTCTGGTTCTCTCTCGCCTTTTGGGCATCTGGGCTTTTTTGTTGGCATTTTGTCGACCGGGAGAATGAAGAGCGTGTCACTGTTAGGTTAGGTTGAGAGTATGCGGGCAGTGGGCAAATCAGCCCTCTTGTGCTTTTTGATCTCCTCACTTGAGATTCAATTTCACGCGACCCTGCCACTTTGATCTGGCCCACGCCTTCATTAACCAGGTCCAACACTTGCCTTTCTTGGATCTTGCCCCTCCTGACAAAGGTAATCGGGTTTGTGGGGGAGTGGCCAGGGTTAGTCGGGGTGTGCCTAGGGTTTGTGGGGGTGTGGCATGATCTCTGGGATGTGCCGAGGGTTTGTGGGGGTGTGTGCCCCCTTGGACTTTAGGATTAGGTTTGAGTGTTGGGCTGGTGGATGTATATGTGTGACTGGGAGAGGTAAGGCTGCAGAGTTTTGAGTGGTGAGGTATGAGGTGCTATGGGACTTAGGCTCGAGTGGTGAAGCCAGGTGAATCTGGCCCATGCCTTTCATTATCGTGGTCCGACACCACTTGGTTCAATGGACCGGGTGTGCACTGGGACACATCATCAGTAATGCATCCTCGGATCATGGGGTGTTTCGGGTCTTTCATCATTAAACACCCTCCCCGAGATGACCCAGCCGGAGTTGATCAAGCTCGGCTTGTGTTTTCCCATGGACCAGGATAATGAGAGACATGTAACTATGATGGTAATGTTGTTTTTAAACATCATTACCTGGCATCTGTATGCCTGGGATTGCATGGGTTAAATTGACAGTGTTTACTGGGCATTCGGTGTCTCTGCACCTGAGTTTAGTGGTGACTGGTTTTCTGTGGACCCAGCTTGGGTTTAACTTTCTGGTTCTCTCTCGCCTTTTGGGCATCTGGGCTTTTTTGTTGGCATTTTGTCGACCGGGAGAATGAAGAGCGTGTCACTGTTAGGTTAGGTTGAGAGTATGCGGGCAGTGGGCAAATCAGCCCTCTTGTGCTTTTTGATCTCCTCACTTGAGATTCAATTTCACGCGACCCTGCCACTTTGATCTGGCCCACGCCTTCATTAACCAGGTCCAACACTTGCCTTTCTTGGATCTTGCCCCTCCTGACAAAGGTAATCGGGTTTGTGGGGGAGTGGCCAGGGTTAGTCGGGGTGTGCCTAGGGTTTGTGGGGGTGTGGCATGATCTCTGGGATGTGCCGAGGGTTTGTGGGGGTGTGTGCCCCCTTGGACTTTAGGATTAGGTTTGAGTGTTGGGCTGGTGGATGTATATGTGTGACTGGGAGAGGTAAGGCTGCAGAGTTTTGAGTGGTGAGGTATGAGGTGCTATGGGACTTAGGCTCGAGTGGTGAAGCCAGGTGAATCTGGCCCATGCCTTTCATTATCGTGGTCCGACACCACTTGGTTCAATGGACCGGGTGTGCACTGGGACACATCATCAGTAATGCATCCTCGGATCATGGGGTGTTTCGGGTCTTTCATCATTAAACACCCTCCCCGAGATGACCCAGCCGGAGTTGATCAAGCTCGGCTTGTGTTTTCCCATGGACCAGGATAATGAGAGACATGTAACTATGATGGTAATGTTGTTTTTAAACATCATTACCTGGCATCTGTATGCCTGGGATTGCATGGGTTAAATTGACAGTGTTTACTGGGCATTCGGTGTCTCTGCACCTGAGTTTAGTGGTGACTGGTTTTCTGTGGACCCAGCTTGGGTTTAACTTTCTGGTTCTCTCTCGCCTTTTGGGCATCTGGGCTTTTTTGTTGGCATTTTGTCGACCGGGAGAATGAAGAGCGTGTCACTGTTAGGTTAGGTTGAGAGTATGCGGGCAGTGGGCAAATCAGCCCTCTTGTGCTTTTTGATCTCCTCACTTGAGATTCAATTTCACGCGACCCTGCCACTTTGATCTGGCCCACGCCTTCATTAACCAGGTCCAACACTTGCCTTTCTTGGATCTTGCCCCTCCTGACAAAGGTAATCGGGTTTGTGGGGGAGTGGCCAGGGTTAGTCGGGGTGTGCCTAGGGTTTGTGGGGGTGTGGGTTAGGGTTAGGGTTAGGGTTAGGGTTAGGTTGAGAGTATGCGGGCAGTGGGCAAATCAGCCCTCTTGTGCTTTTTGATCTCCTCACTTGAGATTCAATTTCACGCGACCCTGCCACTTTGATCTGGCCCACGCCTTCATTAACCAGGTCCAACACTTGCCTTTCTTGGATCTTGCCCCTCCTGACAAAGGTAATCGGGTTTGTGGGGGAGTGGCCAGGGTTAGTCGGGGTGTGCCTAGGGTTTGTGGGGGTGTGGCATGATCTCTGGGATGTGCCGAGGGTTTGTGGGGGTGTGTGCCCCCTTGGACTTTAGGATTAGGTTTGAGTGTTGGGCTGGTGGATGTATATGTGTGACTGGGATAGGTAAGGCTGCAGAGTTTGGAGTGGTGAGGTATGAGGTGCTATGGGGCTTAGTGGTGAAGCCAGGTGAATCTGGCCCATGCCTTTCATTATCGTGGTCCGACACCACTTGGTTCAATGGACCGGGTGTGCACTGGGACACATCATCAGTAATGCATCCTCGGATCATGGGGTGTTTCGGGTCTTTCATCATTAAACACCCTCCCCGAGTTGACCCAGCCGGAGTTGATCAAGCTCGGCTTGTGTTTTCCCATGGACCAGGATAATGAGAGGCATGTAACTATGAGGGTAATGACGTTTTTAAACATCATTACCTGGCATCTGTATGCCTGGGATTGCATGGGTTAAATTGACAGTGTTTACTGGGCATTCGGTGTCTCTGCACCTGAGTTTAGTGGTGACTGGTTTTCTCTGGACCCAGCTTGGGATTAACTTTCTGGTTCTCTCTCGCCGTTTGGGCATCTGGGCTTTATTCTTGGCATTTTGTCGACCGGGAGAATGAAGAGCGTGTCACTGTTAGGTTAGGTTGAGAGTATGCGGGCAGTGGGCAAATCAGCCCTCTTGTGCTTTTTGATCTCCTCACTTGAGATTCAATTTCACGCGACCCTGCCACTTTGATCTGGCCCACGCCTTCATTAACCAGGTCCAACACTTGCCTTTCTTGGATCTTGCCCCTCCTGACAAAGGTAATCGGGTTTGTGGGGGAGTGGCCAGGGTTAGTCGGGGTGTGCCTGGGGTTTGTGGGGGTGTGGCATGATCTCTGGGATGTGCCGAGGGTTTGTGGGGGTGTGTGCCCCCTTGGACTTTAGGATTAGGTTTGAGTGTTGGGCTGGTGGATGTATATGTGTGACCGGGATAGGTAAGGCTGCAGAGTTTGGAGTGGTGAGGTATGAGGTGCTATGGGGCTTAGTGGTGAAGCCAGGTGAATCTGGCCCATGCCTTTCATTATCGTGGTCCGACACCACTTGGTTCAATGGACCGGGTGTGCACTGGGACACATCATCAGTAATGCATCCTCGGATCATGGGGTGTTTCGGGTCTTTCATCATTAAACACCCTCCCCGAGTTGACCCAGCCGGAGTTGATCAAGCTCGGCTTGTGTTTTCCCATGGAACAGGATAATGAGAGGCATGTAACTATGAGGGTAATGACGTTTTTAAACATCATTACCTGGCATCTGTATGCCTGGGATTGCATGGGTTAAATTGACAGTGTTTACTGGGCATTCGGTGTCTCTGCACCTGAGTTTAGTGGTGACTGGTTTTCTCTGGACCCAGCTTGGGATTAACTTTCTGGTTCTCTCTCGCCGTTTGGGCATCTGGGCTTTATTCTTGGCATTTTGTCGACCGGGAGAATGAAGAGCGTGTCACTGTTAGGTTAGGTTGAGAGTATGCGGGCAGTGGGCAAATCAGCCCTCTTGTGCTTTTTGATCTCCTCACTTGAGATTCAATTTCACGCGACCCTGCCACTTTGATCTGGCCCACGCCTTCATTAACCAGGTCCAACACTTGCCTTTCTTGGATCTTGCCCCTCCTGACAAAGGTAATCGGGTTTGTGGGGGAGTGGCCAGGGTTAGTCGGGGTGTGCCTGGGGTTTGTGGGGGTGTGGCATGATCTCTGGGATGTGCCGAGGGTTTGTGGGGGTGTGTGCCCCCTTGGACTTTAGGATTAGGTTTGAGTGTTGGGCTGGTGGATGTATATGTGTGACCGGGATAGGTAAGGCTGCAGAGTTTGGAGTGGTGAGGTATGAGGTGCTATGGGGCTTAGTGGTGAAGCCAGGTGAATCTGGCCCATGCCTTTCATTATCGTGGTCCGACACCACTTGGTTCAATGGACCGGGTGTGCACTGGGACACATCATCAGTAATGCATCCTCGGATCATGGGGTGTTTCGGGTCTTTCATCATTAAACACCCTCCCCGAGTTGACCCAGCCGGAGTTGATCAAGCTCGGCTTGTGTTTTCCCATGGAACAGGATAATGAGAGGCATGTAACTATGAGGGTAATGACGTTTTTAAACATCATTACCTGGCATCTGTATGCCTGGGATTGCATGGGTTAAATTGACAGTGTTTACTGGGCATTCGGTGTCTCTGCACCTGAGTTTAGTGGTGACTGGTTTTCTCTGGACCCAGCTTGGGATTAACTTTCTGGTTCTCTCTCGCCGTTTGGGCATCTGGGCTTTATTCTTGGCATTTTGTCGACCGGGAGAATGAAGAGCGTGTCACTGTTAGGTTAGGTTGAGAGTATGCGGGCAGTGGGCAAATCAGCCCTCTTGTGCTTTTTGATCTCCTCACTTGAGATTCAATTTCACGCGACCCTGCCACTTTGATCTGGCCCACGCCTTCATTAACCAGGTCCAACACTTGCCTTTCTTGGATCTTGCCCCTCCTGACAAAGGTAATCGGGTTTGTGGGGGAGTGGCCAGGGTTAGTCGGGGTGTGCCTGGGGTTTGTGGGGGTGTGGCATGATCTCTGGGATGTGCCGAGGGTTTGTGGGGGTGTGTGCCCCCTTGGACTTTAGGATTAGGTTTGAGTGTTGGGCTGGTGGATGTATATGTGTGACCGGGATAGGTAAGGCTGCAGAGTTTGGAGTGGTGAGGTATGAGGTGCTATGGGGCTTAGTGGTGAAGCCAGGTGAATCTGGCCCATGCCTTTCATTATCGTGGTCCGACACCACTTGGTTCAATGGACCGGGTGTGCACTGGGACACATCATCAGTAATGCATCCTCGGATCATGGGGTGTTTCGGGTCTTTCATCATTAAACACCCTCCCCGAGTTGACCCAGCCGGAGTTGATCAAGCTCGGCTTGTGTTTTCCCATGGAACAGGATAATGAGAGGCATGTAACTATGAGGGTAATGACGTTTTTAAACATCATTACCTGGCATCTGTATGCCTGGGATTGCATGGGTTAAATTGACAGTGTTTACTGGGCATTCGGTGTCTCTGCACCTGAGTTTAGTGGTGACTGGTTTTCTCTGGACCCAGCTTGGGATTAACTTTCTGGTTCTCTCTCGCCGTTTGGGCATCTGGGCTTTATTCTTGGCATTTTGTCGACCGGGAGAATGAAGAGCGTGTCACTGTTAGGTTAGGTTGAGAGTATGCGGGCAGTGGGCAAATCAGCCCTCTTGTGCTTTTTGATCTCCTCACTTGAGATTCAATTTCACGCGACCCTGCCACTTTGATCTGGCCCACGCCTTCATTAACCAGGTCCAACACTTGCCTTTCTTGGATCTTGCCCCTCCTGACAAAGGTAATCGGGTTTGTGGGGGAGTGGCCAGGGTTAGTCGGGGTGTGCCTGGGGTTTGTGGGGGTGTGGCATGATCTCTGGGATGTGCCGAGGGTTTGTGGGGGTGTGTGCCCCCTTGGACTTTAGGATTAGGTTTGAGTGTTGGGCTGGTGGATGTATATGTGTGACCGGGATAGGTAAGGCTGCAGAGTTTGGAGTGGTGAGGTATGAGGTGCTATGGGGCTTAGTGGTGAAGCCAGGTGAATCTGGCCCATGCCTTTCATTATCGTGGTCCGACACCACTTGGTTCAATGGACCGGGTGTGCACTGGGACACATCATCAGTAATGCATCCTCGGATCATGGGGTGTTTCGGGTCTTTCATCATTAAACACCCTCCCCGAGTTGACCCAGCCGGAGTTGATCAAGCTCGGCTTGTGTTTTCCCATGGAACAGGATAATGAGAGGCATGTAACTATGAGGGTAATGACGTTTTTAAACATCATTACCTGGCATCTGTATGCCTGGGATTGCATGGGTTAAATTGACAGTGTTTACTGGGCATTCGGTGTCTCTGCACCTGAGTTTAGTGGTGACTGGTTTTCTCTGGACCCAGCTTGGGATTAACTTTCTGGTTCTCTCTCGCCGTTTGGGCATCTGGGCTTTATTCTTGGCATTTTGTCGACCGGGAGAATGAAGAGCGTGTCACTGTTAGGTTAGGTTGAGAGTATGCGGGCAGTGGGCAAATCAGCCCTCTTGTGCTTTTTGATCTCCTCACTTTGTGGCATTAGGGTTAGGGTTAGGGTTAGGGTTAGGGTTAGGGTTAGGGTTAGGGTTAGGGTTAGGGTTAGGGTTAGGGTTAGGGTTAGGGTTAGGGTTAGGGTTAGGATGCGAGTATGCGGGCAGTGGGCAAAATATCCCTCTAGCGTTTGTGGATCTCTTACTGGAGATGCAGTATCACTTCACCCTGCCACTTTGTTTTTGGCCCACGTTGTCATCATCTCGGTCCCCGACTTGCCTTTATTGGGATCTTCCTTCTCTTTAACCTCCATTCTGGAGTTTAAGTTGAAATGGTGGAGTTCTTGCCTATGGATAGTGTTTTGGGTTTGGGGACTTTCTTATAGGGACTGGGTGCTGTGATCTGGGGGCTGTGCAGTAGCTAATTGAGGGGTGTGTGGGGAGGGACATGCCCCGGGGTACAGTTAGGCAATGGGGGTTGAGTGTTCACGGCGGTGGGGTGGGATGGCAAATGGTATTGCGGGGGGGGGGGGTGTTTGGTAGCCCTTGCCGTAGGGGGGAGGGCTGAAATCGGAGCCTAACTGCTGGTGATACTGGGTAAATTTGGCCCCTTGATGGGGTGAGGGTTTGGGTTTATGGGGGTGTGTAGCAGGGTTGGAGGTGTTAGGTTTAGTGGTAGGGCAAAGGACTATTATATAAGCCCCTTAGTGTGGTGTGGTTTGGGTTATTTGGGGTGCTGTCTGGTTTAGTTGGGGTGACCGATCCCTTGGAAATTAGGGTTAGGGTTAGGGCCAGGGCTGGGGTTAGAAGGCAAGTATGTGTGTAGCAGGGTTGGAGGTGTAAGGTTTAGTGGTAGGGCAAAGGACTATTATATAAGCCCCTTAGTGTGGTGTGGTTTGGGTTATTTGGGGTGCTGTCCGGTTTAGTTGGGGTGCGCGGTCCATTGGAAATTAGGGTTAGGGTTAGGGTTTAGTTGGGGTGTGTGGTCCTCTGGAATATAGGATTAGGTTTGGGGGGTAGGGTTGGGGGGGGCCTGCTGGGCAGCGGGAGGTATAACTGGTGGTGTGGGGTGAGTTTAGTCCTCTGGCGAGAAGAGGACCCATGTTTATGGGGTGTGAAGATGTTAGGTTTCAGGGTAGGGCCATGTGAGGGCTGAAATAGGAGGCTAACTGCTGGTGATCCGAGTGAATCTGGCCCTTTGATGGGGTGAGGGTTTGGGTTTGTGGGGGTGTGTGGCAGGGTTGGAGGTGTTAGGTTTAGTGGTAGGGCAAAGGATTATTATATAAGCCCTTTTGTGTGGTGTGGTTTGGGTTATTTGGGGTGCTGTCCGGTTTAGTTGGGGTGCACGATCCCTTGGAAATTAGGGTTAGGGTCAGGGCTGGGGTCAGGATGCAAGTATGCGGCAGTGGGAATTTGGGCCCTTGCTGGGGTGAGGGTTTGGGTTTATGGGGGTGTGTAGCAGGGTTGGAGGTGTTAGGTTTAGTGGTAGGGCAGAGGGCTATTATATAAGCCCCTTAGTGTGGTGTGGTTTGGGTTATTTGGGGTGCCGTCCGGTTTAGTTGGGGTGCCCAGTCCCTTGGAAATTAGGGTTAGGGTTTAGTTGGGGTGTGTGGTCCTCGGGATGTTAGGATTAGGTTGGGGGGTAGGGTTGAGGGGGGCCCGCTGGGCGACCGTAGGTATAACTGGTGTTGTGGGGTGAGTTTGCCCCTCTGGCGAGAAGAGGATCTGTGTTTATGGGGTCTGAAGATGTTAGGTTTCAGGGCAGGGTCATGTGCTGGGGATGTATTCTTCCCCCTGGGGTAAGCTAGGACGTTTGGGCAAGTGTTGTGTCTGGATTAAACCGGTCGTTACGTGTCTGTTCTTCCTAGTGGTTATCTCCTGTAGAGTTATAATTTCTAATTTTACTCCTCTCTACTTGGGGAATTAGGTTCTTTTCTGGGGCCTAGTTGTGAGGCTCTATTTCCAAAGTAAGGCGAACCTTTCCTATTTAATGGTCCCCTGTCTTAATTTGTTTCAGGGTGGGTGACTGAAGGGGATCTTCCCCTTCTTCCCTATCTAATTTTCTCAATTTTTAAAACCTTATTTACGGGGTGCAGTGTTGGCCCTTCAGTGAGTACATTTTATATTGCTGGCCTGGTTTTTTAGGCCTCG
Organism: Mobula birostris; assembly: GCF_030028105.1. Taxonomy (NCBI): domain Eukaryota; kingdom Metazoa; phylum Chordata; class Chondrichthyes; order Myliobatiformes; family Myliobatidae; genus Mobula; species Mobula birostris. The sequence continues at coordinate 65,702 of NW_027274073.1, forward strand.
TTTAGGCCGTTTGGGGAATGCGTCTGTAGTCTTTCGATCCATCTCCTCTCTGCTCTTTTTCTTTGGAGGTTTGACCAGTTTATGTTGGTTTCCAGGCCCAGGATTGCTAAGGAGTACATTCCATGCTCTAGGAAGTGCTTACTAACTGGTCTGTTTTGATTTCCTCTTGTGATATTACTGAGGTGTCCTGTGAGTCTGGTTCTCAAGCTGTTGCCTGTCTCCCCTATGTATATGATATGGCATTGCTTACACTGGATTGCATATACTACATTCTTTTGTTCGCAAGTTATCCTCTGCTCTATCTCAGCCCACTTTCCTGTAGCTCTGTTGTGTATGCTTTTTGAAATTCTGATGTATATGCACGCCCTGCAGTTTCCCACCTCGCAGTTTGGCGCTGTTCGTACTTTGGTACTGACTAGTATGTCTTTTAAGTTTCTACCCCTTTTGAAGGCTGAAACTATGGTGTATTGTCCCAGTGTCCCCACTTCCTCCTGTAGATTTTCAAACTGTGTTTTGACTGTCTTGTGGATGTTCACTGCCATCCCACTGTATCCTGTTATCAAGGGTAGTTTCTGTGTTGTGTTGTCTCGTGGTCGGGGATTTGTGATACTTTTTAAAAAGTCAGATTTGATGTGTCTGAGCCTCCGTCTGCTGTAACCTCTGTGTCTAAGTGCAGAGAAGAGGATAGTAGTGGCTTGGTGGAAGTCCTCTGCCCTGGTGCAAATGCGATGAAACCGGGTCAGCTGTCCTTTGACAATGCCCCTAAAGGTGTGTTTGGGATGGTGGCTCCCGGTGTGTAGGAGGGTGTGTGTGTCTGTGGTTTTAAAGAATACTTTGGTGGCTAGTTTCTGGCTGCCGTTTTCTGGTGCTAGTTTAAATACCGTAGTGTCCAGGAAGTCAATTTTCTCCCTATTTGTTGTGGCCTTAACCTTAATGGATGGATGATGAGTGTTTAGGATTTGAATAAATTCCCCCAATTCTACCTCTGAGTGAGTCCACACTCCCCAGATGTCATCCAGGTATCTATAGAGACACATGGGTTTTTTGGGACACTTTGGATAAACTGTTTCCTCCCACTTTGCCATGTATATATTGGCATAGGCTGGAGCAAACTTCTTTCCCATCGCTGTGCCCTTGACTTGTAAGTAGAATTCATTATTGAATTCAAAGTCATTTTTAGTCAGGCTGAGGTGAAGGAGTTCCACCAAGGCCTCGTCTGGTCTCTCTAGCTGGGGGTTCTTCTGCAGGATATCCCTCACTGCTTCTATACCCCTATCAGTTTCTATATTGGTGTACAGGCTTTCAATGTCCATGGTGAAGAGTATGGCCTCAGGGGGCACTGACATGGAATTGACTATCCGGACAAAGTGGTACGTGTCCTTGATGTAACTGGAGTGTTTCTGCGATAGTGGGTTAAGGAAGGCATCAATGTACTCTGCTATCCTGTATGACTCACTGCTGCAGTCTGACACGATGGGCCTGCCGGGTGGTATTCTTCCCGGAACGGTCCATGAGTCTGGGCTCTTGTGTATTTTGGGGAGGATATAGAACTTCCTTGCTCGTGGCTGTATGCCTGTCAGGTAGTCCACTTGCTTCTTCCCGAGGTATCTAGTCCTCTCTAGTTCTCGCAAAATGTTCCTGATCTCTGTGTGTGTTTCCCAGTATATAGGTTCCCTTAGTTTAGTGTAGTGCTCCGTGTTGTTTAATTGTCTGTGTGCCTCAAATAGGTATTGCTGTTTGTCCATGATAACTATGCTGCTCCCTTTATCTGCTGGTTTGATAACAATATCCATATTTTCTCTCAATTCTTTCAGGGCTGCTCTCTCCTTCCTAGTTAGATTGGGTTTATCCTGTACTTCTCTCTCCCTCTCTATTATCTCCTCCAGTGTGCTCTCAAATTGTAAGACCGCTTCTGACCTGTACCTCCTCTTGGGCATCCAGTCTGAGGGAGGGGTGAAAGGGGTCTTGCTACATTCTGACTCCCCAAAAAAGTCGACCAGTACCAATCTCCTATAGAACTTATCCATGTCCCCCTCGATCTGCTCCTTATGGAGCTTTGCAGTCGGTACAAAAGTGAGGCCCCTGTTCAGAACCTTGTGCTGGGTTTCTGTAGGGATGAATGTACGGGAGAGGTTCACGACCGTCTCTCCCAGTCGTGGACCCTGCCTCTCTCGGCTTTGTCTCCACTCTAGTTTAAAGACTGCATCCACTTCTTGACTATGGTCAGGGCTGTGTTCTCTGTCCAATGGATGTGGTCTGTGTCTACCTTAAACTGCCTCGCTGGGATTGCAGGGATATAATTCTTAGTTCTAATAACCTCATTTAGTTGGCCCAGGGTTGCTTGTTCTGCCTCTGTTAGACTGTGGCTAAAGTTTAACTCTGGCACCCAGATCCTGGCATTGGGGAATTTAATGCTGGCCATTCTCAGGAGTTGCTGAAGTTGTTTAGTCGCTGTTGCTGGTTTGTGTGACCTGTTGTTTATTCCAAAGGAAAGGATAACCTTCTCAGTTTCTAACTGTGGCTCTAACTTTTCCAGGATAGCAGTGGCGTGGATGAATTTGGCTCCCGGAAAGCTGTCCAATTGAACACCCTTATTAGGGCATCTTTTGATCCTGGAAATGTTAGAGTCCCCTATAATTAGTATAGGTTTGAGGGGCCTTAGTTCCCAAGTTACATTCTTCTGTTTAGAGTTAGGGTGCCTTGTTATTTGACCCTCCTGGCTGTTGTAAGTGGGGCTTACCTGTCCTCCTGTATGTCCACTGTCCTGCGGCTCTCGGGCTGTGTGGTTCCCTGGGGTGGAAGACTTGCTGGGTCCTTGTGTACTGGCTCCCCTTGTCTGTCTGCCCATCTGTACTGGTGTGGGGTGGGGTGCCGATTTCTCGGAGTCCTGGGGCGGTGAAGCCGTGGGGATGGCGGGCTGGGGCTCCCGTGCTCCCAGGTTAGATTGTGTCCTCTCCGAGGGGCGCACCCGGCGTCTTTGTCCCAGTGGCAGGGGCAGGGGCGGTGGGGCCGCATCGGCGTCGAGAGGGTTAACCAGCTCCAGCGCCCTCCGGTGGACGGTGCCGGAATTTCCACTGCACGTGTTGGTGTCCGGGCCTGTTGGTCTGAGACAATCTCGCAGCACAATTACCGGACGCAGGTTCGTTTTACTCGGCGCCGACGGACGGGGTGCAGTGTGGGCGGACTTTTCCCGGGCCTCGGGTGTGATGCGGGTCCGGTCACGGCTGACCCAGAAGCCGTCCCTGGAAGTCGAGGGTCTGTTGCCCTCTTCCCCCTGGGATGCGGTTTCTACTGTCCGTGGGGTCATTGTGTTGGAAATGTGGGGCCCCTCGTGGGCCCGGTATGCCGCGGCCTGCCGTTCTGGCACAGGTCTTGAGACCAGATCAAAAATGTGTTTTTGGGCGTCCTCCAATTTGATTTGAAATTTTTCTTTTAGATTTCGTTTGTTCCAGATTATAGCTTTGGCGATGGCTTCTGGTAAGCGATCAGTCAGATCCGATTCAATTAATTTTAGTTCCAATTCTTGTAGGCTGTTTTGATAATGTCCAATCAAGGTTAATCGTGTTGCCCTAGCCCAAGCGTCCGCATTTGCAGCAATCTTACGAAGCGTTTCTTGGGAAGGGTTCGCCGGCTTAATAAATTTGGTCAGTCTGTGTGCCTGGGTGGTGATCCCCTTCGGTGGCCTATTCATTTGTTCCAAAACCCTTAGGTGGTGTAGAGTCTGGATTATTTTATATATTAATCTAACCGTGGTGGAAAAGGAATCCCTGGGGATGCCGGGGTTCCGGTAGTCACCACGGTAACTATGGAGTCTGCCATGTGCTAGCAGGCCCCTGCTCCTCTCTCGACCATTATTCCTCCACATCGTTAAAGTAAGACAATAATCAGTAACTACAAATAAAGTCCACTTAATTAATGTTCTTACCGCTTGTTCTGCGTCTTGGGTTCAATGATTTCGACTCCAGCGAATCGCCTTTAATAAAGCGTATTTCCCGACTGGGAGAGTGTCCAGTTTCGCCTGTGCTCTTTGGCTTCCTCAGGGGAAATTCTGTAAAGACTGAGATGATCTTCCTTTAAGATGTCTCCCCCCCCCCCCCCCCCCCGACCTCTGCATTGTTTTATCAAACCTGTTTGTCCATTTCTGCTGTACCCTCTGGCTGTTGCTATGATACGGGCCTGCCTTGTTTGTTAACCCTCTTTAAGGTAAATTATCTGCTAATGGTGCATTTCCTCTTGAACCTCTCCATTCTTTTAGTCCCTAATTTTTAATTTCTACTCCTTTGATATCTAGTTAAAGTTGAGATTAGATTTCATTCTATTTCCCCTTTTAGGACTACATTATTATATTGTGAATTTAATGCTTCCCCTGTTAGTTCACTGTTCTGTGGGTATAATGGGGTAGAAGCTTGTGGCTAATTTATGTTGGGGTTGGGGCTTGACTTCCATAGTCTATGCCTGTTTTCATAGCTTCTTGGATTTACTTTGGCTTTTGAGGACCAGGATGATGAGTGACGTGTCACTTCTGGTTAGGATGCGAGTATGCGGGCAGTGGGCAAAATATCCCTCTAGCGTTTGTGGATCTCTTACTGGAGATGCAGTATCACTTCACCCTGCCACTTTGTTTTTGGCCCACGTTGTCATCATCTCGGTCCCCGACTTGCCTTTATTGGGATCTTCCTTCTCTTTAACCTCCATTCTGGAGTTTAAGTTGAAATGGTGGAGTTCTTGCCTATGGATAGTGTTTTGGGTTTGGGGACTTTCTTATAGGGACTGGGTGCTGTGATCTGGGGGCTGTGCAGTAGCTAATTGAGGGGTGTGTGGGGAGGGACATGCCCCGGGGTACAGTTAGGCAATGGGGGTTGAGTGTTCACGGCGGTGGGGTGGGATGGCAAATGGTATTGCGGGGGGGGGGGGTGTTTGGTAGCCCTTGCCGTAGGGGGGAGGGCTGAAATCGGAGCCTAACTGCTGGTGATACTGGGTAAATTTGGCCCCTTGATGGGGTGAGGGTTTGGGTTTATGGGGGTGTGTAGCAGGGTTGGAGGTGTTAGGTTTAGTGGTAGGGCAAAGGACTATTATATAAGCCCCTTAGTGTGGTGTGGTTTGGGTTATTTGGGGTGCTGTCTGGTTTAGTTGGGGTGACCGATCCCTTGGAAATTAGGGTTAGGGTTAGGGCCAGGGCTGGGGTTAGAAGGCAAGTATGTGTGTAGCAGGGTTGGAGGTGTAAGGTTTAGTGGTAGGGCAAAGGACTATTATATAAGCCCCTTAGTGTGGTGTGGTTTGGGTTATTTGGGGTGCTGTCCGGTTTAGTTGGGGTGCGCGGTCCATTGGAAATTAGGGTTAGGGTTAGGGTTTAGTTGGGGTGTGTGGTCCTCTGGAATATAGGATTAGGTTTGGGGGGTAGGGTTGGGGGGGGCCTGCTGGGCAGCGGGAGGTATAACTGGTGGTGTGGGGTGAGTTTAGTCCTCTGGCGAGAAGAGGACCCATGTTTATGGGGTGTGAAGATGTTAGGTTTCAGGGTAGGGCCATGTGAGGGCTGAAATAGGAGGCTAACTGCTGGTGATCCGAGTGAATCTGGCCCTTTGATGGGGTGAGGGTTTGGGTTTGTGGGGGTGTGTGGCAGGGTTGGAGGTGTTAGGTTTAGTGGTAGGGCAAAGGATTATTATATAAGCCCTTTTGTGTGGTGTGGTTTGGGTTATTTGGGGTGCTGTCCGGTTTAGTTGGGGTGCACGATCCCTTGGAAATTAGGGTTAGGGTCAGGGCTGGGGTCAGGATGCAAGTATGCGGCAGTGGGAATTTGGGCCCTTGCTGGGGTGAGGGTTTGGGTTTATGGGGGTGTGTAGCAGGGTTGGAGGTGTTAGGTTTAGTGGTAGGGCAGAGGGCTATTATATAAGCCCCTTAGTGTGGTGTGGTTTGGGTTATTTGGGGTGCCGTCCGGTTTAGTTGGGGTGCCCAGTCCCTTGGAAATTAGGGTTAGGGTTTAGTTGGGGTGTGTGGTCCTCGGGATGTTAGGATTAGGTTGGGGGGTAGGGTTGAGGGGGGCCCGCTGGGCGACCGTAGGTATAACTGGTGTTGTGGGGTGAGTTTGCCCCTCTGGCGAGAAGAGGATCTGTGTTTATGGGGTCTGAAGATGTTAGGTTTCAGGGCAGGGTCATGTGCTGGGGATGTATTCTTCCCCCTGGGGTAAGCTAGGACGTTTGGGCAAGTGTTGTGTCTGGATTAAACCGGTCGTTACGTGTCTGTTCTTCCTAGTGGTTATCTCCTGTAGAGTTATAATTTCTAATTTTACTCCTCTCTACTTGGGGAATTAGGTTCTTTTCTGGGGCCTAGTTGTGAGGCTCTATTTCCAAAGTAAGGCGAACCTTTCCTATTTAATGGTCCCCTGTCTTAATTTGTTTCAGGGTGGGTGACTGAAGGGGATCTTCCCCTTCTTCCCTATCTAATTTTCTCAATTTTTAAAACCTTATTTACGGGGTGCAGTGTTGGCCCTTCAGTGAGTACATTTTATATTGCTGGCCTGGTTTTTTAGGCCTCGTTTAGGCCGTTTGGGGAATGCGTCTGTAGTCTTTCGATCCATCTCCTCTCTGCTCTTTTTCTTTGGAGGTTTGGGTTAGGGTTAGGGTTAGGGTTAGGGTTAGGGTTAGGGTTAGGGTTAGGGTTAGGTTGAGAGTATGCGGGCAGTGGGCAAATCAGCCCTCTTGTGCTTTTTGATCTCCTCACTTGAGATTCAATTTCACGCGACCCTGCCACTTTGATCTGGCCCACGCCTTCATTACCCAGGTCCAACACTTGCCTTTCTTGGATCTTGCCCCTCCTGACAAAGGTAATCGGGTTTGTGGGGGAGTGGCCAGGGTTAGTCGGGGTGTGCCTAGGGTTTGTGGGGGTGTGGCATGATCTCTGGGATGTGCCGAGGGTTTGTGGGGGTGTGTGCCCCCTTGGACTTTAGGATTAGGTTTGAGTGTTGGGCTGGTGGATGTATATGTGTGACTGGGATAGGTAAGGCTGCAGAGTTTTGAGTGGTGAGGTATGAGGTTCTATGGGGCTTAGTGGTGAAGCCAGGTGAATCTGGCCCATGCCTTTCATTATCGTGGTCCGACACCACTTGGTTCAATGGACCGGGTGTGCACTGGGACACATCATCAGTAATGCATCCTCGGATCATGGGGTGTTTCGGGTCTTTCATCATTAAACACCCTCCCCGAGATGACCCAGCCGGAGTTGATCAAGCTCGGCTTGTGTTTTCCCATGGACCAGGATAATGAGAGGCATGTAACTATGAGGGTAATGTTGTTTTTAAACATCATTACCCGGCATCTGTATGCCTGGGATTGCATGGGTTAAATTGACAGTGTTTACTGGGCATTCGGTGTCTCTGCACCTGAGTTTAGTGGTGACTGGTTTTCTGTGGACCCAGCTTGGGTTTAACTTTCTGGTTCTCTCTCGCCGTTTGGGCATCTGGGCTTTATTCTTGGCATTTTGTCGACCGGGAGAATGAAGAGCGTGTCACTGTTAGGTTAGGTTGAGAGTATGCGGGCAGTGGGCAAATCAGCCCTCTTGTGCTTTTTGATCTCCTCACTTGAGATTCAATTTCACGCGACCCTGCCACTTTGATCTGGCCCACGCCTTCATTACCCAGGTCCAACACTTGCCTTTCTTGGATCTTGCCCCTCCTGACAAAGGTAATCGGGTTTGTGGGGGAGTGGCCAGGGTTAGTCGGGGTGTGCCTAGGGTTTGTGGGGGTGTGGCATGATCTCTGGGATGTGCCGAGGGTTTGTGGGGGTGTGTGCCCCCTTGGACTTTAGGATTAGGTTTGAGTGTTGGGCTGGTGGATGTATATGTGTGACTGGGATAGGTAAGGCTGCAGAGTTTTGAGTGGTGAGGTATGAGGTTCTATGGGGCTTAGTGGTGAAGCCAGGTGAATCTGGCCCATGCCTTTCATTATCGTGGTCCGACACCACTTGGTTCAATGGACCGGGTGTGCACTGGGACACATCATCAGTAATGCATCCTCGGATCATGGGGTGTTTCGGGTCTTTCATCATTAAACACCCTCCCCGAGATGACCCAGCCGGAGTTGATCAAGCTCGGCTTGTGTTTTCCCATGGACCAGGATAATGAGAGGCATGTAACTATGAGGGTAATGTTGTTTTTAAACATCATTACCCGGCATCTGTATGCCTGGGATTGCATGGGTTAAATTGACAGTGTTTACTGGGCATTCGGTGTCTCTGCACCTGAGTTTAGTGGTGACTGGTTTTCTGTGGACCCAGCTTGGGTTTAACTTTCTGGTTCTCTCTCGCCGTTTGGGCATCTGGGCTTTATTCTTGGCATTTTGTCGACCGGGAGAATGAAGAGCGTGTCACTGTTAGGTTAGGTTGAGAGTATGCGGGCAGTGGGCAAATCAGCCCTCTTGTGCTTTTTGATCTCCTCACTTGAGATTCAATTTCACGCGACCCTGCCACTTTGATCTGGCCCACGCCTTCATTACCCAGGTCCAACACTTGCCTTTCTTGGATCTTGCCCCTCCTGACAAAGGTAATCGGGTTTGTGGGGGAGTGGCCAGGGTTAGTCGGGGTGTGCCTAGGGTTTGTGGGGGTGTGGCATGATCTCTGGGATGTGCCGAGGGTTTGTGGGGGTGTGTGCCCCCTTGGACTTTAGGATTAGGTTTGAGTGTTGGGCTGGTGGATGTATATGTGTGACTGGGATAGGTAAGGCTGCAGAGTTTTGAGTGGTGAGGTATGAGGTTCTATGGGGCTTAGTGGTGAAGCCAGGTGAATCTGGCCCATGCCTTTCATTATCGTGGTCCGACACCACTTGGTTCAATGGACCGGGTGTGCACTGGGACACATCATCAGTAATGCATCCTCGGATCATGGGGTGTTTCGGGTCTTTCATCATTAAACACCCTCCCCGAGATGACCCAGCCGGAGTTGATCAAGCTCGGCTTGTGTTTTCCCATGGACCAGGATAATGAGAGGCATGTAACTATGAGGGTAATGTTGTTTTTAAACATCATTACCCGGCATCTGTATGCCTGGGATTGCATGGGTTAAATTGACAGTGTTTACTGGGCATTCGGTGTCTCTGCACCTGAGTTTAGTGGTGACTGGTTTTCTGTGGACCCAGCTTGGGTTTAACTTTCTGGTTCTCTCTCGCCGTTTGGGCATCTGGGCTTTATTCTTGGCATTTTGTCGACCGGGAGAATGAAGAGCGTGTCACTGTTAGGTTAGGTTGAGAGTATGCGGGCAGTGGGCAAATCAGCCCTCTTGTGCTTTTTGATCTCCTCACTTGAGATTCAATTTCACGCGACCCTGCCACTTTGATCTGGCCCACGCCTTCATTACCCAGGTCCAACACTTGCCTTTCTTGGATCTTGCCCCTCCTGACAAAGGTAATCGGGTTTGTGGGGGAGTGGCCAGGGTTAGTCGGGGTGTGCCTAGGGTTTGTGGGGGTGTGGCATGATCTCTGGGATGTGCCGAGGGTTTGTGGGGGTGTGTGCCCCCTTGGACTTTAGGATTAGGTTTGAGTGTTGGGCTGGTGGATGTATATGTGTGACTGGGATAGGTAAGGCTGCAGAGTTTTGAGTGGTGAGGTATGAGGTTCTATGGGGCTTAGTGGTGAAGCCAGGTGAATCTGGCCCATGCCTTTCATTATCGTGGTCCGACACCACTTGGTTCAATGGACCGGGTGTGCACTGGGACACATCATCAGTAATGCATCCTCGGATCATGGGGTGTTTCGGGTCTTTCATCATTAAACACCCTCCCCGAGATGACCCAGCCGGAGTTGATCAAGCTCGGCTTGTGTTTTCCCATGGACCAGGATAATGAGAGGCATGTAACTATGAGGGTAATGTTGTTTTTAAACATCATTACCCGGCATCTGTATGCCTGGGATTGCATGGGTTAAATTGACAGTGTTTACTGGGCATTCGGTGTCTCTGCACCTGAGTTTAGTGGTGACTGGTTTTCTGTGGACCCAGCTTGGGTTTAACTTTCTGGTTCTCTCTCGCCGTTTGGGCATCTGGGCTTTATTCTTGGCATTTTGTCGACCGGGAGAATGAAGAGCGTGTCACTGTTAGGTTAGGTTGAGAGTATGCGGGCAGTGGGCAAATCAGCCCTCTTGTGCTTTTTGATCTCCTCACTTGAGATTCAATTTCACGCGACCCTGCCACTTTGATCTGGCCCACGCCTTCATTACCCAGGTCCAACACTTGCCTTTCTTGGATCTTGCCCCTCCTGACAAAGGTAATCGGGTTTGTGGGGGAGTGGCCAGGGTTAGTCGGGGTGTGCCTAGGGTTTGTGGGGGTGTGGCATGATCTCTGGGATGTGCCGAGGGTTTGTGGGGGTGTGTGCCCCCTTGGACTTTAGGATTAGGTTTGAGTGTTGGGCTGGTGGATGTATATGTGTGACTGGGATAGGTAAGGCTGCAGAGTTTTGAGTGGTGAGGTATGAGGTTCTATGGGGCTTAGTGGTGAAGCCAGGTGAATCTGGCCCATGCCTTTCATTATCGTGGTCCGACACCACTTGGTTCAATGGACCGGGTGTGCACTGGGACACATCATCAGTAATGCATCCTCGGATCATGGGGTGTTTCGGGTCTTTCATCATTAAACACCCTCCCCGAGATGACCCAGCCGGAGTTGATCAAGCTCGGCTTGTGTTTTCCCATGGACCAGGATAATGAGAGGCATGTAACTATGAGGGTAATGTTGTTTTTAAACATCATTACCCGGCATCTGTATGCCTGGGATTGCATGGGTTAAATTGACAGTGTTTACTGGGCATTCGGTGTCTCTGCACCTGAGTTTAGTGGTGACTGGTTTTCTGTGGACCCAGCTTGGGTTTAACTTTCTGGTTCTCTCTCGCCGTTTGGGCATCTGGGCTTTATTCTTGGCATTTTGTCGACCGGGAGAATGAAGAGCGTGTCACTGTTAGGTTAGGTTGAGAGTATGCGGGCAGTGGGCAAATCAGCCCTCTTGTGCTTTTTGATCTCCTCACTTGAGATTCAATTTCACGCGACCCTGCCACTTTGATCTGGCCCACGCCTTCATTACCCAGGTCCAACACTTGCCTTTCTTGGATCTTGCCCCTCCTGACAAAGGTAATCGGGTTTGTGGGGGAGTGGCCAGGGTTAGTCGGGGTGTGCCTAGGGTTTGTGGGGGTGTGGCATGATCTCTGGGATGTGCCGAGGGTTTGTGGGGGTGTGTGCCCCCTTGGACTTTAGGATTAGGTTTGAGTGTTGGGCTGGTGGATGTATATGTGTGACTGGGATAGGTAAGGCTGCAGAGTTTTGAGTGGTGAGGTATGAGGTTCTATGGGGCTTAGTGGTGAAGCCAGGTGAATCTGGCCCATGCCTTTCATTATCGTGGTCCGACACCACTTGGTTCAATGGACCGGGTGTGCACTGGGACACATCATCAGTAATGCATCCTCGGATCATGGGGTGTTTCGGGTCTTTCATCATTAAACACCCTCCCCGAGATGACCCAGCCGGAGTTGATCAAGCTCGGCTTGTGTTTTCCCATGGACCAGGATAATGAGAGGCATGTAACTATGAGGGTAATGTTGTTTTTAAACATCATTACCCGGCATCTGTATGCCTGGGATTGCATGGGTTAAATTGACAGTGTTTACTGGGCATTCGGTGTCTCTGCACCTGAGTTTAGTGGTGACTGGTTTTCTGTGGACCCAGCTTGGGTTTAACTTTCTGGTTCTCTCTCGCCGTTTGGGCATCTGGGCTTTATTCTTGGCATTTTGTCGACCGGGAGAATGAAGAGCGTGTCACTGTTAGGTTAGGTTGAGAGTATGCGGGCAGTGGGCAAATCAGCCCTCTTGTGCTTTTTGATCTCCTCACTTGAGATTCAATTTCACGCGACCCTGCCACTTTGATCTGGCCCACGCCTTCATTACCCAGGTCCAACACTTGCCTTTCTTGGATCTTGCCCCTCCTGACAAAGGTAATCGGGTTTGTGGGGGAGTGGCCAGGGTTAGTCGGGGTGTGCCTAGGGTTTGTGGGGGTGTGGCATGATCTCTGGGATGTGCCGAGGGTTTGTGGGGGTGTGTGCCCCCTTGGACTTTAGGATTAGGTTTGAGTGTTGGGCTGGTGGATGTATATGTGTGACTGGGATAGGTAAGGCTGCAGAGTTTTGAGTGGTGAGGTATGAGGTTCTATGGGGCTTAGTGGTGAAGCCAGGTGAATCTGGCCCATGCCTTTCATTATCGTGGTCCGACACCACTTGGTTCAATGGACCGGGTGTGCACTGGGACACATCATCAGTAATGCATCCTCGGATCATGGGGTGTTTCGGGTCTTTCATCATTAAACACCCTCCCCGAGATGACCCAGCCGGAGTTGATCAAGCTCGGCTTGTGTTTTCCCATGGACCAGGATAATGAGAGGCATGTAACTATGAGGGTAATGTTGTTTTTAAACATCATTACCCGGCATCTGTATGCCTGGGATTGCATGGGTTAAATTGACAGTGTTTACTGGGCATTCGGTGTCTCTGCACCTGAGTTTAGTGGTGACTGGTTTTCTGTGGACCCAGCTTGGGTTTAACTTTCTGGTTCTCTCTCGCCGTTTGGGCATCTGGGCTTTATTCTTGGCATTTTGTCGACCGGGAGAATGAAGAGCGTGTCACTGTTAGGTTAGGTTGAGAGTATGCGGGCAGTGGGCAAATCAGCCCTCTTGTGCTTTTTGATCTCCTCACTTGAGATTCAATTTCACGCGACCCTGCCACTTTGATCTGGCCCACGCCTTCATTACCCAGGTCCAACACTTGCCTTTCTTGGATCTTGCCCCTCCTGACAAAGGTAATCGGGTTTGTGGGGGAGTGGCCAGGGTTAGTCGGGGTGTGCCTAGGGTTTGTGGGGGTGTGGCATGATCTCTGGGATGTGCCGAGGGTTTGTGGGGGTGTGTGCCCCCTTGGACTTTAGGATTAGGTTTGAGTGTTGGGCTGGTGGATGTATATGTGTGACTGGGATAGGTAAGGCTGCAGAGTTTTGAGTGGTGAGGTATGAGGTTCTATGGGGCTTAGTGGTGAAGCCAGGTGAATCTGGCCCATGCCTTTCATTATCGTGGTCCGACACCACTTGGTTCAATGGACCGGGTGTGCACTGGGACACATCATCAGTAATGCATCCTCGGATCATGGGGTGTTTCGGGTCTTTCATCATTAAACACCCTCCCCGAGATGACCCAGCCGGAGTTGATCAAGCTCGGCTTGTGTTTTCCCATGGACCAGGATAATGAGAGGCATGTAACTATGAGGGTAATGTTGTTTTTAAACATCATTACCTGGCATCTGTATGCCTGGGATTGCATGGGTTAAATTGACAGTGTTTACTGGGCATTCGGTGTCTCTGCACCTGAGTTTAGTGGTGACTGGTTTTCTGTGGACCCAGCTTGGGTTTAACTTTCTGGTTCTCTCTCGCCGTTTGGGCATCTGGGCTTTATTCTTGGCATTTTGTCGACCGGGAGAATGAAGAGCGTGTCACTGTTAGGTTAGGTTGAGAGTATGCGGGCAGTGGGCAAATCAGCCCTCTTGTGCTTTTTGATCTCCTCACTTGAGATTCAATTTCACGCGACCCTGCCACTTTGATCTGGCCCACGCCTTCATTAACCAGGTCCAACACTTGCCTTTCTTGGATCTTGCCCCTCCTGACAAAGGTAATCGGGTTTGTGGGGGTGTGGCCAGGGTTAGTCGGGGTGTGCCTAGGGTTTGTGGGGGTGTGGCATGATCTCTGGGATGTGCCGAGGGTTTGTGGGGGTGTGTGCCCCCTTGGACTTTAGGATTAGGTTTGAGTGTTGGGCTGGTGGATGTATATGTGTGACTGGGATAGGTAAGGCTGCAGAGTTTGGAGTGGTGAGGTATGAGGTGCTGTGGCGCATAGGCTCATGTGGTGAAGCCAGGTGAATCTGGCCCATGCCTTTAGGGTTAGGTTGAGAGTATGCGGGCAGTGGGCAAATCAGCCCTCTTGTGCTTTTTGATCTCCTCACTTGAGATTCAATTTCACGCGACCCTGCCACTTTGATCTGGCCCACGCCTTCATTAACCAGGTCCAACACTCGCATTAGGGTTAGGGTTAGGGTTAGGGTTAGGGTTAGGTTGAGAGTATGCGGGCAGTGGGCAAATCAGCCCTCTTGTGCTTTTTGATCTCCTCACTTGAGATTCAATTTAGAGTATGCGGGCAGTGGGCAAATCAGCCCTCTTGTGCTTTTTGATCTCCTCACTTGAGATTCAATTTCACGTGACCCTGCCACTTTGATCTGGCCCACGCCTTCATTAACCAGGTCCAACACTTGCCTTTCTTGGATCTTGCCCCTCCTGGCAAAGGTAATCGGGTTTGTGGGGGAGTGGCCAGGGTTAGTCGGGGTGTGCCTAGGGTTTGTGGGGGTGTGGCATGATCTCTGGGATGTGCCGAGGGTTTGTGGGGGTGTGTGCCCCCTTGGACTTTAGGATTAGGTTTGAGGGTTAGGTTGAGAGTATGCGGGCAGTGGGCAAATCAGCCCTCTTGTGCTTTTTGATCTCCTCACTTGAGATTCAATTTCACGCAACCCTGCCACTTTGATCTGGCCCACGCCTTCATTAACCAGGTCCAACACTTGCCTTTCTTGGATCTTGCCCCATCCTGACAAAGGTAATCGGGTTTGTGGGGGAGTGGCCAGGGTTAGTCGGGGTGTGCCTAGGGTTTGTGGGGGTGTGGAATGATCTCTGGGATGTGCCGAGGGTTTGTGGGGGTGTGTGCCCCCTTGGACTTTAGGATTAGGTTTGAGTGTTGGGCTGGTGGATGTATATGTGTGACTGGGATAGGTAAGGTTGCAGAGTTTGGAGTGGTGAGGTATGAGGTGCTGTGGCGCATAGGCTCATGTGGTGAAGCCAGGTGAATCTGGCCCATGCCTTTCATTATCATGGTCCGACACCACTTGGTTCAATGGACCGGGTGTGCACTGGGACACATCATCAGTAATGCATCCTCGGATCATGGGGTGTTTCGGGTCTTTCATCATTACATTATCATGGTCCGACACCACTTGGTTCAATGGACCGGGTGTGCACTGGGACACATCATCAGTAATGCATCCTCGGATCATGGGGTGTTTCGGGTCTTTCATCATTAAACACCCTCCCCGAGATGACCCAGCCGGAGTTGATCAAGCTCGGCTTGTGTTTTCCCATGGACCAGGATAATGAGAGACATGTAACTATGATGGTAATGTTGTTTTTAAACATCATTACCTGGCATCTGTATGCCTGGGATTGCATGGGTTAAATTGACAGTGTTTACTGGGCATTCGGTGTCTCTGCACCTGAGTTTAGTGGTGACTGCTTTTCTGTGGACCCAGCTTGGGTTTAACTTTCTGGTTCTCTCTCGCCGTTTGGGCATCTGGGCTTTATTCTTGGCATTTTGTCGGCCGGGAGAATGAAGAGCGTGTCACTGTTAGGTTAGGTTGAGAGTATGCGGGCAGTGGGCAAATCAGCCCTCTTGTGCTTTTTGATCTCCTCACTTGAGATTCAATTTCACGCGACCCTGCCACTTTGATCTGGCCCACGCCTTCATTAACCAGGTCCAACACTTGCCTTTCTTGGATCTTGCCCCTCCTGACAAAGGTAATCGGGTTTGTGGGGGAGTGGCCAGGGTTAGTCGGGGTGTGCCTCGGGTTTGTGGGGGTGTGGCATGATCTGTGGGATGTGCCGAGGGTTTGTGGGGGTGTGTGCCCCCTTGGACTTTAGGATTAGGTTTGAGTGTTGGGCTGGTGGATGTATATGTGTGACTGGGATAGGTAAGGCTGCAGAGTTTTGAGTGGTGAGGTATGAGGTTCTATGGGGCTTAGTGGTGAAGCCAGGTGAATCTGGCCCATGCCTTTCATTATCGTGGTCCGACACCACTTGGTTCAATGGACCGGGTGTGCACTGGGACACATCATCAGTAATGCATCCTCGGATCATCGGGTGTTTCGGGTCTTTCATCATTAAACACCCTCCCCGAGATGACCCAGCCGGAGTTGATCAAGCTCGGCTTGTGTTTTCCCATGGACCAGGATAATGAGAGGCATGTAACTATGAGGGTAATGTTGTTTTTAAACATCATTACCTGGCATCTGTATGCCTGGGGATGCATGGGTTAAATTGACAGTGTTTACTGGGCATTCGGTGTCTCTGCACCTGAGTTTAGTGGTGGCTTGTTTTCTGTGGACCCAGCTTGGGTTTAACTTTCTGGTTCTCTCTTGCCGTTTGGGCATCTGGGCTTTGTTCTTGGCATTTTGTCGACCGGGAGAATGAAGAGCGTGTCACTGTTAGGTTAGGTTGAGAGTATGCGGGCAGTGGGCAAATCAGCCCTCTTGTGCTTTTTGATCTCCTCACTTGAGATTCAATTTCACGCGACCCTGCCACTTTGATCTGGCCCACGCCTTCATTAACCAGGTCCAACACTTGCCTTTCTTGGATCTTGCCCCTCCTGACAAAGGTAATCGGGTTTGTGGGGGAGTGGCCAGGGTTAGTCGGGGTGTGCCTCGGGTTTGTGGGGGTGTGGCATTAGGGTTAGGGTTAGGGTTAGGGTTAGGTTGAGAGTATGCGGGCAGTGGGCAAATCAGCCCTCTTGTGCTTTTTGATCTCCTCACTTGAGATTCAATTTCACGCGACCCTGCCACTTTGATCTGGCCCACGCCTTCATTAACCAGGTCCAACACTTGCCTTTCTTGAATCTTGCCCCTGCTGCCAAAGGTAATCGGGTTTGTGGGGGAGTGGCCAGGGTTAGTCGGGGTGTGCCTAGGGTTTGAGGGGGTGTGGCATGATCTCTGGGATGTGCCGAGGGTTTGTGGGGGTGTGTGCCCCCTTGGACTTTAGGATTAGGTTTGAGTGTTGGGCTGGTGGATGTATATGTGTGACTGGGAGAGGTAAGGCTGCAGAATTTTGAGTGGTGAGGTATGAGGTGCTATGGGGCTTCGGCTTGTGTGGTGAAGCCAGGTGAATCTGGCCCATGCCTTTCATTATCGTGGTCCGACACCACTTGGTTCAATGGACCGGGTGTGCACTGGGACACATCATCAGTAATGCATCCTCGGATCATGGGGTGTTTCGGGTCTTTCATCATTAAACACCCTCCCCGAGATGACCCAGCCGGAGTTGATCAAGCTCGGCTTGTGTTTTCCCATGGACCAGGATAATGAGAGGCATGTAACTATGAGGGTAATGTTGTTTTTAAACATCATTACCCGGCATCTGTATGCCTGGGATTGCATGGGTTAAATTGACAGTGTTTACTGGGCATTCGGTGTCTCTGCACCTGAGTTTAGTGGTGACTTGTTTTCTGTGGACCCAGCTTGGGTTTAACTTTCTGGTTCGCTCTTGCCGTTTGGGCATCTGGGCTTTGTTCTTGGCATTTTGTCGACCGGGAGAATGAAGAGCGTGTCACTGTTAGGTTAGGTTGAGAGTATGCGGGCAGTGGGCAAATCAGCCCTCTTGTGCTTTTTGATCTCCTCACTTGAGATTCAATTTCACGCGACCCTGCCACTTTGATCTGGCCCACGCCTTCATTAACCAGGTCCAACACTTGCCTTTCTTGAATCTTGCCCCTGCTGCCAAAGGTAATCGGGTTTGTGGGGGAGTGGCCAGGGTTAGTCGGGGTGTGCCTAGGGTTTGAGGGGGTGTGGCATGATCTCTGGGATGTGCCGAGGGTTTGTGGGGGTGTGTGCCCCCTTGGACTTTAGGATTAGGTTTGAGTGTTGGGCTGGTGGATGTATATGTGTGACTGGGAGAGGTAAGGCTGCAGAATTTTGAGTGGTGAGGTATGAGGTGCTATGGGGCTTCGGCTTGTGTGGTGAAGCCAGGTGAATCTGGCCCATGCCTTTCATTATCGTGGTCCGACACCACTTGGTTCAATGGACCGGGTGTGCACTGGGACACATCATCAGTAATGCATCCTCGGATCATGGGGTGTTTCGGGTCTTTCATCATTAAACACCCTCCCCGAGATGACCCAGCCGGAGTTGATCAAGCTCGGCTTGTGTTTTCCCATGGACCAGGATAATGAGAGGCATGTAACTATGAGGGTAATGTTGTTTTTAAACATCATTACCCGGCATCTGTATGCCTGGGATTGCATGGGTTAAATTGACAGTGTTTACTGGGCATTCGGTGTCTCTGCACCTGAGTTTAGTGGTGACTTGTTTTCTGTGGACCCAGCTTGGGTTTAACTTTCTGGTTCGCTCTTGCCGTTTGGGCATCTGGGCTTTGTTCTTGGCATTTTGTCGACCGGGAGAATGAAGAGCGTGTCACTGTTAGGTTAGGTTGAGAGTATGCGGGCAGTGGGCAAATCAGCCCTCTTGTGCTTTTTGATCTCCTCACTTGAGATTCAATTTCACGCGACCCTGCCACTTTGATCTGGCCCACGCCTTCATTAACCAGGTCCAACACTTGCCTTTCTTGAATCTTGCCCCTGCTGCCAAAGGTAATCGGGTTTGTGGGGGAGTGGCCAGGGTTAGTCGGGGTGTGCCTAGGGTTTGAGGGGGTGTGGCATGATCTCTGGGATGTGCCGAGGGTTTGTGGGGGTGTGTGCCCCCTTGGACTTTAGGATTAGGTTTGAGTGTTGGGCTGGTGGATGTATATGTGTGACTGGGAGAGGTAAGGCTGCAGAATTTTGAGTGGTGAGGTATGAGGTGCTATGGGGCTTCGGCTTGTGTGGTGAAGCCAGGTGAATCTGGCCCATGCCTTTCATTATCGTGGTCCGACACCACTTGGTTCAATGGACCGGGTGTGCACTGGGACACATCATCAGTAATGCATCCTCGGATCATGGGGTGTTTCGGGTCTTTCATCATTAAACACCCTCCCCGAGATGACCCAGCCGGAGTTGATCAAGCTCGGCTTGTGTTTTCCCATGGACCAGGATAATGAGAGGCATGTAACTATGAGGGTAATGTTGTTTTTAAACATCATTACCCGGCATCTGTATGCCTGGGATTGCATGGGTTAAATTGACAGTGTTTACTGGGCATTCGGTGTCTCTGCACCTGAGTTTAGTGGTGACTTGTTTTCTGTGGACCCAGCTTGGGTTTAACTTTCTGGTTCGCTCTTGCCGTTTGGGCATCTGGGCTTTGTTCTTGGCATTTTGTCGACCGGGAGAATGAAGAGCGTGTCACTGTTAGGTTAGGTTGAGAGTATGCGGGCAGTGGGCAAATCAGCCCTCTTGTGCTTTTTGATCTCCTCACTTGAGATTCAATTTCACGCGACCCTGCCACTTTGATCTGGCCCACGCCTTCATTAACCAGGTCCAACACTTGCCTTTCTTGAATCTTGCCCCTGCTGCCAAAGGTAATCGGGTTTGTGGGGAAGTGGCCAGGGTTAGTCGGGGTGTGCCTAGGGTTTGAGGGGGTGTGGCATGATCTCTGGGATGTGCCGAGGGTTTGTGGGGGTGTGTGCCCCCTTGGACTTTAGGATTAGGTTTGAGTGTTGGGCTGGTGGATGTATATGTGTGACTGGGAGAGGTAAGGCTGCAGAATTTTGAGTGGTGAGGTATGAGGTGCTATGGGGCTTCGGCTTGTGTGGTGAAGCCAGGTGAATCTGGCCCATGCCTTTCATTATCGTGGTCCGACACCACTTGGTTCAATGGACCGGGTGTGCACTGGGACACATCATCAGTAATGCATCCTCGGATCATGGGGTGTTTCGGGTCTTTCATCATTAAACACCCTCCCCGAGATGACCCAGCCGGAGTTGATCAAGCTCGGCTTGTGTTTTCCCATGGACCAGGATAATGAGAGGCATGTAACTATGAGGGTAATGTTGTTTTTAAACATCATTACCCGGCATCTGTATGCCTGGGATTGCATGGGTTAAATTGACAGTGTTTACTGGGCATTCGGTGTCTCTGCACCTGAGTTTAGTGGTGACTTGTTTTCTGTGGACCCAGCTTGGGTTTAACTTTCTGGTTCGCTCTTGCCGTTTGGGCATCTGGGCTTTGTTCTTGGCATTTTGTCGACCGGGAGAATGAAGAGCGTGTCACTGTTAGGTTAGGTTGAGAGTATGCGGGCAGTGGGCAAATCAGCCCTCTTGTGCTTTTTGATCTCCTCACTTGAGATTCAATTTCACGCGACCCTGCCACTTTGATCTGGCCCACGCCTTCATTAACCAGGTCCAACACTTGCCTTTCTTGAATCTTGCCCCTGCTGCCAAAGGTAATCGGGTTTGTGGGGGAGTGGCCAGGGTTAGTCGGGGTGTGCCTAGGGTTTGAGGGGGTGTGGCATGATCTCTGGGATGTGCCGAGGGTTTGTGGGGGTGTGTGCCCCCTTGGACTTTAGGATTAGGTTTGAGTGTTGGGCTGGTGGATGTATATGTGTGACTGGGAGAGGTAAGGCTGCAGAATTTTGAGTGGTGAGGTATGAGGTGCTATGGGGCTTCGGCTTGTGTGGTGAAGCCAGGTGAATCTGGCCCATGCCTTTCATTATCGTGGTCCGACACCACTTGGTTCAATGGACCGGGTGTGCACTGGGACACATCATCAGTAATGCATCCTCGGATCATGGGGTGTTTCGGGTCTTTCATCATTAAACACCCTCCCCGAGATGACCCAGCCGGAGTTGATCAAGCTCGGCTTGTGTTTTCCCATGGACCAGGATAATGAGAGGCATGTAACTATGAGGGTAATGTTGTTTTTAAACATCATTACCCGGCATCTGTATGCCTGGGATTGCATGGGTTAAATTGACAGTGTTTACTGGGCATTCGGTGTCTCTGCACCTGAGTTTAGTGGTGACTTGTTTTCTGTGGACCCAGCTTGGGTTTAACTTTCTGGTTCGCTCTTGCCGTTTGGGCATCTGGGCTTTGTTCTTGGCATTTTGTCGACCGGGAGAATGAAGAGCGTGTCACTGTTAGGTTAGGTTGAGAGTATGCGGGCAGTGGGCAAATCAGCCCTCTTGTGCTTTTTGATCTCCTCACTTGAGATTCAATTTCACGCGACCCTGCCACTTTGATCTGGCCCACGCCTTCATTAACCAGGTCCAACACTTGCCTTTCTTGAATCTTGCCCCTGCTGCCAAAGGTAATCGGGTTTGTGGGGGAGTGGCCAGGGTTAGTCGGGGTGTGCCTAGGGTTTGAGGGGGTGTGGCATGATCTCTGGGATGTGCCGAGGGTTTGTGGGGGTGTGTGCCCCCTTGGACTTTAGGATTAGGTTTGAGTGTTGGGCTGGTGGATGTATATGTGTGACTGGGAGAGGTAAGGCTGCAGAATTTTGAGTGGTGAGGTATGAGGTGCTATGGGGCTTCGGCTTGTGTGGTGAAGCCAGGTGAATCTGGCCCATGCCTTTCATTATCGTGGTCCGACACCACTTGGTTCAATGGACCGGGTGTGCACTGGGACACATCATCAGTAATGCATCCTCGGATCATGGGGTGTTTCGGGTCTTTCATCATTAAACACCCTCCCCGAGATGACCCAGCCGGAGTTGATCAAGCTCGGCTTGTGTTTTCCCATGGACCAGGATAATGAGAGGCATGTAACTATGAGGGTAATGTTGTTTTTAAACATCATTACCCGGCATCTGTATGCCTGGGATTGCATGGGTTAAATTGACAGTGTTTACTGGGCATTCGGTGTCTCTGCACCTGAGTTTAGTGGTGACTTGTTTTCTGTGGACCCAGCTTGGGTTTAACTTTCTGGTTCGCTCTTGCCGTTTGGGCATCTGGGCTTTGTTCTTGGCATTTTGTCGACCGGGAGAATGAAGAGCGTGTCACTGTTAGGTTAGGTTGAGAGTATGCGGGCAGTGGGCAAATCAGCCCTCTTGTGCTTTTTGATCTCCTCACTTGAGATTCAATTTCACGCGACCCTGCCACTTTGATCTGGCCCACGCCTTCATTAACCAGGTCCAACACTTGCCTTTCTTGAATCTTGCCCCTGCTGCCAAAGGTAATCGGGTTTGTGGGGGAGTGGCCAGGGTTAGTCGGGGTGTGCCTAGGGTTTGAGGGGGTGTGGCATGATCTGTGGGATGTGCCGAGGGTTTGTGGGGGTGTGTGCCCCCTTGGACTTTAGGATTAGGTTTGAGTGTTGGGCTGGTGGATGTATATGTGTGACTGGGATAGGTAAGGCTGCAGAGTTTTGAGTGGTGAGGTATGAGGTTCTATGGGGCTTAGTGGTGAAGCCAGGTGAATCTGGCCCATGCCTTTCATTATCGTGGTCCGACACCACTTGGTTCAATGGACCGGGTGTGCACTGGGACACATCATCAGTAATGCATCCTCGGATCATCGGGTGTTTCGGGTCTTTCATCATTAAACACCCTCCCCGAGATGACCCAGCCGGAGTTGATCAAGCTCGGCTTGTGTTTTCCCATGGACCAGGATAATGAGAGGCATGTAACTATGAGGGTAATGTTGTTTTTAAACATCATTACCTGGCATCTGTATGCCTGGGGATGCATGGGTTAAATTGACAGTGTTTACTGGGCATTCGGTGTCTCTGCACCTGAGTTTAGTGGTGGCTTGTTTTCTGTGGACCCAGCTTGGGTTTAACTTTCTGGTTCTCTCTTGCCGTTTGGGCATCTGGGCTTTGTTCTTGGCATTTTGTCGACCGGGAGAATGAAGAGCGTGTCACTGTTAGGTTAGGTTGAGAGTATGCGGGCAGTGGGCAAATCAGCCCTCTTGTGCTTTTTGATCTCCTCACTTGAGATTCAATTTCACGCGACCCTGCCACTTTGATCTGGCCCACGCCTTCATTAACCAGGTCCAACACTTGCCTTTCTTGGATCTTGCCCCTCCTGACAAAGGTAATCGGGTTTGTGGGGGAGTGGCCAGGGTTAGTCGGGGTGTGCCTCGGGTTTGTGGGGGTGTGGCATTAGGGTTAGGGTTAGGGTTAGGGTTAGGGTTAGGGTTAGGGTTAGGGTTAGGGTTAGGGTTAGGGTTAGGGTTAGGGTTAGGTTGAGAGTATGCGGGCAGTGGGCAAATCAGCCCTCTTGTGCTTTTTGATCTCCTCACTTGAGATTCAATTTCACGCGACCCTGCCACTTTGATCTGGCCCACGCCTTCATTAACCAGGTCCAACACTTGCCTTTCTTGGATCTTGCCCCTCCTGACAAAGGTAATCGGGTTTGTGGGGGAGTGGCCAGGGCCAGTCGGGGTGTGCCTAGGGTTTGTGGGGGTGTGGCATGATCTCTGGGATGTGCCGAGGGTTTGTGGGGGTGTGTGCCCCCTTGGACTTTAGGATTAGGTTTGAGTGTTGGGCTGGTGGATGTACATGTGTGACTGGGATAGGTAAGGCTGCAGAGTTTTGAGTGGTGAGGCATGAGGCTCTATGGGGCCCAGTGGTGAAGCCAGGTGAATCTGGCCCATGCCTTTCATTACCGTGGTCCGACACCACTTGGTTCAGTGAACCGGGTGTGCACTGGCACACATCATCAGTAATGCATCCTCGGATCATGGGGTGTTTCGGGTCTTTCATCATTAAACACCCTCCCCGAGATGACCCAGCCGGAGTTGATCAAGCTCGGCTTGTGTTTTCCCATGGACCAGGATAATGAGAGGCATGTAACTATGAGGGTAATGACGTTTTTAAACATCATTACCTGGCATCTGTATGCCTGGGGATGCATGGGTTAAATTGACAGTGTTTACTGGGCATTCGGTGTCTCTGCACCTGAGTTTAGTGGTGGCTTGTTTTCGGTGGACCCAGCTTGGGTTTAACTTTCTGGTTCTCTCTTGCCGTTTGGGCATCTGGGCTTTGTTCTTGGCATTTTGTCGACCGGGAGAATGAAGAGCGTGTCACTGTTAGGTTAGGTTGAGAGTATGCGGGCAGTGGGCAAATCAGCCCTCTTGTGCTTCTTGATCTCCTCACTTGAGATTCAATTTCACGCGACCCTGCCACTTTGATCTGGCCCACGCCTTCATTAACCAGGTCCAACACTTGCCTTTCTTGGATCTTGCCCCTCCTGACAAAGGTAATCGGGTTTGTGGGGGAGTGGCCAGGGTTAGTCGGGGTGTGCCTAGGGTTTGTGGGGGTGTGGCATGATCTCTGGGATGTGCCGAGGGTTTGTGGGGGTGTGTGCCCCCTTGGACTTTAGGATTAGGTTTGAGTGTTGGGCTGGTGGATGTATATGTGTGACTGGGATAGGTAAGGCTGCAGAGTTTTGAGTGGTGAGGTATGAGGTTCCATGGGGCCCAGTGGTGAAGCCAGGTGAATCTGGCCCATGCCTTTCATTATCGTGGTCCGACACCACTTGGTTCAATGGACCGGGTGTGCATTAGGGTTAGGGTTAGGGTTAGGGTTAGGGTTAGGTTGAGAGTATGCGGGCAGTGGGCAAATCAGCCCTCTTGTGCTTTTTGATCTCCTCACTTGAGATTCAATTTCACGCGACCCTGCCACTTTGATCTGGCCCACGCCTTCATTAACCAGGTCCAACACTTGCCTTTCTTGGATCTTGCCCCTCCTGACAAAGGTAATCGGGTTTGTGGGGGAGTGGCCAGGGTTAGTCGGGGTGTGCCTAGGGTTTGTGGGGGTGTGGCATGATCTCTGGGATGTGCCGAGGGTTTGTGGGGGTGTGTGCCCCCTTGGACTTTAGGATTAGGTTTGAGTGTTGGGCTGGTGGATGTATATGTGACTGGGATAGGTAAGGCTGCAGAGTTTTGAGTGGTGAGGTATGAGGTGCTATGGCGCATAGGCTCGTGTGGTGAAGCCAGGTGAATCTGGCCCATGCCTTTCATTATCGTGGTCCGACACCACTTGGTTCAATGGACCGGGTGTGCACTGGGACACATCATCAGTAATGCATCCTCGGATCATGGGGTGTTTCGGGTCTTTCATCATTAAACACCCTCCCCGAGATGACCCAGCCGGAGTTGATCAAGCTCGGCTTGTGTTTTCCCATGGACCAGGATAATGAGAGGCATGTAACTATGAGGGTAATGACGTTTTTAAACATCATTACCTGGCATCTGTATGCCTGGGGATGCATGGGTTAAATTGACAGTGTTTACTGGGCATTCGGTGTCTCTGCACCTGAGTTTAGTGGTGGCTTGTTTTCTGTGGACCCAGCTTGGGTTTAACTTTCTGGTTCTCTCTTGCCGTTTGGGCATCTGGGCTTTGTTCTTGGCATTTTGTCGACCGGGAGAATGAAGAGCGTGTCACTGTTAGGTTAGGTTGAGAGTATGCGGGCAGTGGGCAAATCAGCCCTCTTGTGCTTTTTGATCTCCTCACTTGAGATTCAATTTCACGCGACCCTGCCACTTTGATCTGGCCCACGCCTTCATTAACCAGGTCCAACACTTGCCTTTCTTGGATCTTGCCCCTCCTGACAAAGGTAATCGGGTTTGTGGGGGTGTGGCCAGGGTTAGTCGGGGTGTGCCTAGGGTTTGTGGGGGTGTGGCATGATCATTGGGAATGCTGAGGGTTTGTGGGGGTGTGTGCCCCCTTGGACTTTAGGATTAGGTTTGAGTGTTGGGCTGGTGGATGTATATGTGTGACTGGGATAGGTAAGGCTGCAGAGTTTTGAGTGGTGAGGTATGAGGTGCTATGGCGCATAGGCTCGTGTGGTGAAGCCAGGTGAATCTGGCCCATGCCTTTCATTATCGTGGTCCGACACCACTTGGTTCAATGGACCGGGTGTGCACTGGGACACATCATCAGTAATGCATCCTCGGATCATGGGGTGTTTCGGGTCTTTCATCATTAAACACCCTCCCCGAGATGACCCAGCCGGAGTTGATCAAGCTCGGCTTGTGTTTTCCCATGGACCAGGATAATGAGAGGCATGTAACTATGAGGGTAATGACGTTTTTAAACATCATTACCTGGCATCTGTATGCCTGGGGATGCATGGGTTAAATTGACAGTGTTTACTGGGCATTCGGTGTCTCTGCACCTGAGTTTAGTGGTGGCTTGTTTTCTGTGGACCCAGCTTGGGTTTAACTTTCTGGTTCTCTCTTGCCGTTTGGGCATCTGGGCTTTGTTCTTGGCATTTTGTCGACCGGGAGAATGAAGAGCGTGTCACTGTTAGGTTAGGTTGAGAGTATGCGGGCAGTGGGCAAATCAGCCCTCTTGTGCTTTTTGATCTCCTCACTTGAGATTCAATTTCACGCGACCTTGCCACTTTGATCTGGCCCACGCCTTCATTAACCAGGTCCAACACTTGCCTTTCTTGGATCTTGCCCCTCCTGACAAAGGTAATCGGGTTTGTGGGGGTGTGGCCAGGGTTAGTCGGGGTGTGCCTAGGGTTTGTGGGGGTGTGGCATGATCATTGGGAATGCTGAGGGTTTGTGGGGGTGTGTGCCCCCTCGCATTAGGGTTAGGGTTAGGGTTAGGGTTAGGGTTAGGGTTAGGGTTAGGGTTAGGGTTAGGGTTAGGGTTAGGGTTAGGGTTAGGGTTAGGGTTAGGGTTAGGGTTAGGGTTAGGGTTAGGGTTAGGGTTAGGGTTAGGGTTAGGGTTAGGGTTAGGGTTAGGGTTAGGGTTAGGGTTAGGGTTAGGGTTAGGGTTAGGGTTAGGGTTAGGGTTAGGGTTAGGGTTAGGGTTTAGGGTTAGGGTTAGGGTTAGGGTTAGGGTTAGGGTTAGGGTTAGGGTTAGGGTTAGGGTTAGGGGTTAGGGTTAGGGTTAGGGTTAGGGTTAGGGTTAGGGTTAGGGTTAGGGTTAGGGTTAGGGGTTAGGGTTAGGATGCGAGTATGCGGGCAGTGGGCAGAATATCCCTCTAGCGTTTGTGGATCTCTTACTGGAGATGCAGTATCACTTCACCCTGCCACTTTGTTTTTGGCCCACGTTGTCATCATCTCGGTCCCCGACTTGCCTTTATTGGGATCTTCCTTCTCTTTAACCTCCATTCTGGAGTTTAAGTTGAAATGGTGGAGTTCTTGCCTATGGATAGTGTTTTGGGTTTGGGGACTTTCTTATAGGGACTGGGTGCTGTGATCTGGGGGCTGTGCAGTAGCTAATTGAGGGGTGTGTGGGGAGGGACATGCCCCGGGGTACAGTTAGGCAATGGGGGTTGAGTGTTCACGGCGGTGGGGTGGGATGGCAAATGGTATTGCGGGGGGGGGGGGTGTTTGGTAGCCCTTGCCGTAGGGGGGAGGGCTGAAATCGGAGCCTAACTGCTGGTGATACTGGGTAAATTTGGCCCCTTGATGGGGTGAGGGTTTGGGTTTATGGGGGTGTGTAGCAGGGTTGGAGGTGTTAGGTTTAGTGGTAGGGCAAAGGACTATTATATAAGCCCCTTAGTGTGGTGTGGTTTGGGTTATTTGGGGTGCTG
This sequence comes from Mobula birostris, assembly GCF_030028105.1. Lineage (NCBI taxonomy): Eukaryota > Metazoa > Chordata > Chondrichthyes > Myliobatiformes > Myliobatidae > Mobula > Mobula birostris. The sequence continues at coordinate 92,920 of NW_027274073.1, forward strand.
TCTGGTTTAGTTGGGGTGACCGATCCCTTGGAAATTAGGGTTAGGGTTAGGGCCAGGGCTGGGGTTAGAAGGCAAGTATGTGTGTAGCAGGGTTGGAGGTGTAAGGTTTAGTGGTAGGGCAAAGGACTATTATATAAGCCCCTTAGTGTGGTGTGGTTTGGGTTATTTGGGGTGCTGTCCGGTTTAGTTGGGGTGCGCGGTCCATTGGAAATTAGGGTTAGGGTTAGGGTTTAGTTGGGGTGTGTGGTCCTCTGGAATATAGGATTAGGTTTGGGGGGTAGGGTTGGGGGGGGCCTGCTGGGCAGCGGGAGGTATAACTGGTGGTGTGGGGTGAGTTTAGTCCTCTGGCGAGAAGAGGACCCATGTTTATGGGGTGTGAAGATGTTAGGTTTCAGGGTAGGGCCATGTGAGGGCTGAAATAGGAGGCTAACTGCTGGTGATCCGAGTGAATCTGGCCCTTTGATGGGGTGAGGGTTTGGGTTTGTGGGGGTGTGTGGCAGGGTTGGAGGTGTTAGGTTTAGTGGTAGGGCAAAGGATTATTATATAAGCCCTTTTGTGTGGTGTGGTTTGGGTTATTTGGGGTGCTGTCCGGTTTAGTTGGGGTGCACGATCCCTTGGAAATTAGGGTTAGGGTCAGGGCTGGGGTCAGGATGCAAGTATGCGGCAGTGGGAATTTGGGCCCTTGCTGGGGTGAGGGTTTGGGTTTATGGGGGTGTGTAGCAGGGTTGGAGGTGTTAGGTTTAGTGGTAGGGCAGAGGGCTATTATATAAGCCCCTTAGTGTGGTGTGGTTTGGGTTATTTGGGGTGCCGTCCGGTTTAGTTGGGGTGCCCAGTCCCTTGGAAATTAGGGTTAGGGTTTAGTTGGGGTGTGTGGTCCTCGGGATGTTAGGATTAGGTTGGGGGGTAGGGTTGAGGGGGGCCCGCTGGGCGACCGTAGGTATAACTGGTGTTGTGGGGTGAGTTTGCCCCTCTGGCGAGAAGAGGATCTGTGTTTATGGGGTCTGAAGATGTTAGGTTCAGGTTGGGGGGTAGGGTTGAGGGGGGCCCGCTGGGCGACCGTAGGTATAACTGGTGTTGTGGGGTGAGTTTGCCCCTCTGGCGAGAAGAGGATCTGTGTTTATGGGGTCTGAAGATGTTAGGTTTCAGGGCAGGGTCATGTGCTGGGGATGTATTCTTCCCCCTGGGGTAAGCTAGGACGTTTGGGCAAGTGTGGGTTAGGGTTAGGGTTAGGGTTAGGGTTAGGGTTAGGGTTAGGGTTAGGGTTTGGGTTAGGGTTAGGGTTAGGGTTAGGGTTAGGGTTAGGGTTAGGGTTAGGGTTAGGGTTAGGGTTAGGGTTAGGGTTAGGGTTAGGGTTAGGGTTAGGGTTAGGGTTAGGGTTAGGGTTAGGGTTAGGGTTAGGGTTAGGGTTAGGGTTAGGGTTAGGGTTAGGGTTAGGGTTAGGGTTAGGGTTAGGGTTAGGGTTAGGGTTAGGGTTAGGGTTAGGGTTAGGGTTAGGGTTAGGGTTAGGGTTAGGGTTAGGGTTAGGGTTTAGGGTTAGGGTTAGGGTTAGGGTTAGGGTTAGGGTTAGGGTTAGGGTTAGGGTTAGGGTTAGGGGTTAGGGTTAGGGTTAGGGTTAGGGTTAGGGTTAGGGTTAGGGTTAGGGTTAGGGTTAGGGGTTAGGGTTAGGATGCGAGTATGCGGGCAGTGGGCAGAATATCCCTCTAGCGTTTGTGGATCTCTTACTGGAGATGCAGTATCACTTCACCCTGCCACTTTGTTTTTGGCCCACGTTGTCATCATCTCGGTCCCCGACTTGCCTTTATTGGGATCTTCCTTCTCTTTAACCTCCATTCTGGAGTTTAAGTTGAAATGGTGGAGTTCTTGCCTATGGATAGTGTTTTGGGTTTGGGGACTTTCTTATAGGGACTGGGTGCTGTGATCTGGGGGCTGTGCAGTAGCTAATTGAGGGGTGTGTGGGGAGGGACATGCCCCGGGGTACAGTTAGGCAATGGGGGTTGAGTGTTCACGGCGGTGGGGTGGGATGGCAAATGGTATTGCGGGGGGGGGGGTGTTTGGTAGCCCTTGCCGTAGGGGGGAGGGCTGAAATCGGAGCCTAACTGCTGGTGATACTGGGTAAATTTGGCCCCTTGATGGGGTGAGGGTTTGGGTTTATGGGGGTGTGTAGCAGGGTTGGAGGTGTTAGGTTTAGTGGTAGGGCAAAGGACTATTATATAAGCCCCTTAGTGTGGTGTGGTTTGGGTTATTTGGGGTGCTGTCTGGTTTAGTTGGGGTGACCGATCCCTTGGAAATTAGGGTTAGGGTTAGGGCCAGGGCTGGGGTTAGAAGGCAAGTATGTGTGTAGCAGGGTTGGAGGTGTAAGGTTTAGTGGTAGGGCAAAGGACTATTATATAAGCCCCTTAGTGTGGTGTGGTTTGGGTTATTTGGGGTGCTGTCCGGTTTAGTTGGGGTGCGCGGTCCATTGGAAATTAGGGTTAGGGTTAGGGTTTAGTTGGGGTGTGTGGTCCTCTGGAATATAGGATTAGGTTTGGGGGGTAGGGTTGGGGGGGGCCTGCTGGGCAGCGGGAGGTATAACTGGTGGTGTGGGGTGAGTTTAGTCCTCTGGCGAGAAGAGGACCCATGTTTATGGGGTGTGAAGATGTTAGGTTTCAGGGTAGGGCCATGTGAGGGCTGAAATAGGAGGCTAACTGCTGGTGATCCGAGTGAATCTGGCCCTTTGATGGGGTGAGGGTTTGGGTTTGTGGGGGTGTGTGGCAGGGTTGGAGGTGTTAGGTTTAGTGGTAGGGCAAAGGATTATTATATAAGCCCTTTTGTGTGGTGTGGTTTGGGTTATTTGGGGTGCTGTCCGGTTTAGTTGGGGTGCACGATCCCTTGGAAATTAGGGTTAGGGTCAGGGCTGGGGTCAGGATGCAAGTATGCGGCAGTGGGAATTTGGGCCCTTGCTGGGGTGAGGGTTTGGGTTTATGGGGGTGTGTAGCAGGGTTGGAGGTGTTAGGTTTAGTGGTAGGGCAGAGGGCTATTATATAAGCCCCTTAGTGTGGTGTGGTTTGGGTTATTTGGGGTGCCGTCCGGTTTAGTTGGGGTGCCCAGTCCCTTGGAAATTAGGGTTAGGGTTTAGTTGGGGTGTGTGGTCCTCGGGATGTTAGGATTAGGTTGGGGGGTAGGGTTGAGGGGGGCCCGCTGGGCGACCGTAGGTATAACTGGTGTTGTGGGGTGAGTTTGCCCCTCTGGCGAGAAGAGGATCTGTGTTTATGGGGTCTGAAGATGTTAGGTTCAGGTTGGGGGGTAGGGTTGAGGGGGGCCCGCTGGGCGACCGTAGGTATAACTGGTGTTGTGGGGTGAGTTTGCCCCTCTGGCGAGAAGAGGATCTGTGTTTATGGGGTCTGAAGATGTTAGGTTTCAGGGCAGGGTCATGTGCTGGGGATGTATTCTTCCCCCTGGGGTAAGCTAGGACGTTTGGGCAAGTGTGGGTTAGGGTTAGGGTTAGGGTTAGGGTTAGGGTTAGGGTTAGGGTTAGGGTTTGGGTTAGGGTTAGGGTTAGGGTTAGGGTTAGGGTTAGGGTTAGGGTTAGGGTTAGGGTTAGGGTTAGGGTTAGGGTTAGGGTTAGGGTTAGGGTTAGGGTTAGGGTTAGGGTTAGGGTTAGGGTTAGGGTTAGGGTTAGGGTTAGGGTTAGGGTTAGGGTTAGGGTTAGGGTTAGGGTTAGGGTTAGGGTTAGGGTTAGGGTTAGGGTTAGGGTTAGGGTTAGGGTTAGGGTTAGGGTTAGGGTTTAGGGTTAGGGTTAGGGTTAGGGTTAGGGTTAGGGTTAGGGTTAGGGTTAGGGTTAGGGTTAGGGTTAGGGTTAGGGTTAGGGTTAGGGTTAGGGTTAGGGTTAGGGTTAGGGTTAGGGTTAGGGGTTAGGGTTAGGGTTAGGGTTAGGGTTAGGGTTAGGGTTAGGGTTAGGGTTAGGGTTAGGGTTAGGGTTAGGGTTAGGGTTAGGGGTTAGGGTTAGGATGCGAGTATGCGGGCAGTGGGCAGAATATCCCTCTAGCGTTTGTGGATCTCTTACTGGAGATGCAGTATCACTTCACCCTGCCACTTTGTTTTTGGCCCACGTTGTCATCATCTCGGTCCCCGACTTGCCTTTATTGGGATCTTCCTTCTCTTTAACCTCCATTCTGGAGTTTAAGTTGAAATGGTGGAGTTCTTGCCTATGGATAGTGTTTTGGGTTTGGGGACTTTCTTATAGGGACTGGGTGCTGTGATCTGGGGGCTGTGCAGTAGCTAATTGAGGGGTGTGTGGGGAGGGACATGCCCCGGGGTACAGTTAGGCAATGGGGGTTGAGTGTTCACGGCGGTGGGGTGGGATGGCAAATGGTATTGCGGGGGGGGGGGTGTTTGGTAGCCCTTGCCGTAGGGGGGAGGGCTGAAATCGGAGCCTAACTGCTGGTGATACTGGGTAAATTTGGCCCCTTGATGGGGTGAGGGTTTGGGTTTATGGGGGTGTGTAGCAGGGTTGGAGGTGTTAGGTTTAGTGGTAGGGCAAAGGACTATTATATAAGCCCCTTAGTGTGGTGTGGTTTGGGTTATTTGGGGTGCTGTCTGGTTTAGTTGGGGTGACCGATCCCTTGGAAATTAGGGTTAGGGTTAGGGCCAGGGCTGGGGTTAGAAGGCAAGTATGTGTGTAGCAGGGTTGGAGGTGTAAGGTTTAGTGGTAGGGCAAAGGACTATTATATAAGCCCCTTAGTGTGGTGTGGTTTGGGTTATTTGGGGTGCTGTCCGGTTTAGTTGGGGTGCGCGGTCCATTGGAAATTAGGGTTAGGGTTAGGGTTTAGTTGGGGTGTGTGGTCCTCTGGAATATAGGATTAGGTTTGGGGGGTAGGGTTGGGGGGGGCCTGCTGGGCAGCGGGAGGTATAACTGGTGGTGTGGGGTGAGTTTAGTCCTCTGGCGAGAAGAGGACCCATGTTTATGGGGTGTGAAGATGTTAGGTTTCAGGGTAGGGCCATGTGAGGGCTGAAATAGGAGGCTAACTGCTGGTGATCCGAGTGAATCTGGCCCTTTGATGGGGTGAGGGTTTGGGTTTGTGGGGGTGTGTGGCAGGGTTGGAGGTGTTAGGTTTAGTGGTAGGGCAAAGGATTATTATATAAGCCCTTTTGTGTGGTGTGGTTTGGGTTATTTGGGGTGCTGTCCGGTTTAGTTGGGGTGCACGATCCCTTGGAAATTAGGGTTAGGGTCAGGGCTGGGGTCAGGATGCAAGTATGCGGCAGTGGGAATTTGGGCCCTTGCTGGGGTGAGGGTTTGGGTTTATGGGGGTGTGTAGCAGGGTTGGAGGTGTTAGGTTTAGTGGTAGGGCAGAGGGCTATTATATAAGCCCCTTAGTGTGGTGTGGTTTGGGTTATTTGGGGTGCCGTCCGGTTTAGTTGGGGTGCCCAGTCCCTTGGAAATTAGGGTTAGGGTTTAGTTGGGGTGTGTGGTCCTCGGGATGTTAGGATTAGGTTGGGGGGTAGGGTTGAGGGGGGCCCGCTGGGCGACCGTAGGTATAACTGGTGTTGTGGGGTGAGTTTGCCCCTCTGGCGAGAAGAGGATCTGTGTTTATGGGGTCTGAAGATGTTAGGTTCAGGTTGGGGGGTAGGGTTGAGGGGGGCCCGCTGGGCGACCGTAGGTATAACTGGTGTTGTGGGGTGAGTTTGCCCCTCTGGCGAGAAGAGGATCTGTGTTTATGGGGTCTGAAGATGTTAGGTTTCAGGGCAGGGTCATGTGCTGGGGATGTATTCTTCCCCCTGGGGTAAGCTAGGACGTTTGGGCAAGTGTGGGTTAGGGTTAGGGTTAGGGTTAGGGTTAGGGTTAGGGTTAGGGTTAGGGTTAGGGTTTGGGTTAGGGTTAGGGTTAGGGTTAGGGTTAGGGTTAGGGTTAGGGTTAGGGTTAGGGTTAGGGTTAGGGTTAGGGTTAGGGTTAGGGTTAGGGTTAGGGTTAGGGTTAGGGTTAGGGTTAGGGTTAGGGTTAGGGTTAGGGTTAGGGTTAGGGTTAGGGTTAGGGTTAGGGTTAGGGTTAGGGTTAGGGTTAGGGTTAGGGTTAGGGTTAGGGTTAGGGTTAGGGTTAGGGTTAGGGTTAGGGTTAGGGTTAGGTTGAGAGTATGCGGGCAGTGGGCAAATCAGCCCTCTTGTGCTTTTTGATCTCCTCACTTGAGATTCAATTTCACGCGACCCTGCCACTTTGATCTGGCCCACGCCTTCATTAACCAGGTCCAACACTTGCCTTTCTTGGATCTTGCCCCTCCTGACAAAGGTACTCGGGTTTGTGGGGGTGTGGCCAGGGTTAGTCGGGGTGTGCCTAGGGTTTGTGGGGGTGTGGCATGATCTCTGGGATGTGCCGAGGGTTTGTGGGGGTGTGTGCCCCCTTGGACTTTAGGATTAGGTTTGAGTGTTGGGCTGGTGGATGTATATGTGACTGGGATAGGTAAGGCTGCAGAGTTTTGAGTGGTGAGGTATGAGGTGCTATTGGGCTTAGGCTGGTGTGGTGAAGCCAGGTGAATCTGGCCCATGCCTTTCATTATCGTGGTCCGACACCACTAGCATTAGGGTTAGGGTTAGGGTTAGGGTTAGGGTTAGGGTTAGGGTTAGGGTTAGGTTGAGAGTATGCGGGCAGTGGGCAAATCAGCCCTCTTGTGCTTTTTGATCTCCTCACTTGAGATTCAATTTCACGCGACCCTGCCACTTTGATCTGGCCCACGCCTTCATTAACCAGGTCCAACACTTGCCTTTCTCCGATCTTGCCCCTCCTGACAAAGGTAATCGGGTTTGTGGGGGAGTGGCCAGGGTTAGTCGGGGTGTGCCTAGGGTTTGTGGGGGTGTGGCATCATCTCTGGGATGTGCCGAGGGTTTGTGGGGGTGTGTGCCCCCTTGGACTTTAGGATTAGGTTTGAGTGTTGGGCTGGTGGATGTATATGTGTGACTGGGATAGGTAAGGCTGCAGAGTTTGGAGTGGTGAGGTATGAGGTGCTGTGGCGCATAGGCTCATGTGGTCAAGCCAGGTGAATCTGGCCCATGCCTTTCATTATCGTGGTCCGACACCACTTGGTTCAATGGACCGGGTGTGCACTGGAACACATCATCAGTAATGCATCCTCGGATCATGGGGTGTTTCGGGTCTTTCATCATTAAACACCCTCCCCGAGATGACCCAGCCGGAGTTGATCAAGCTCGGCTTGTGTTTTCCCATGGACCAGGATGATGAGAGGCATGTAACTATGAGGGTAATGACGTTTTTAAACATCATTACCTGGCATCTGTATGCCTGGGATTGCATGGGTTAAATTGACAGTGTTTACTGGGCATTCGGTGTCTCTGCACCTGAGTTTAGTGGTGACTGGTTTTCTGTGGACCCAGCTTGGGTTTAACTTTCTGGTTCTCTCTTGCCGTTTGGGCATCTGGGCTTTGTTCTTGGCATTTTGTCGACCGGGAGAATGAAGAGCGTGTCACTGTTAGGTTAGGTTGAGAGTATGCGGGCAGTGGGCAAATCAGCCCTCTTGTGCTTTTTGATCTCCTCACTTGAGATTCAATTTCACGCGACCCTGCCACTTTGATCTGGCCCACGCCTTCATTAACCAGGTCCAACACTTGCCTTTCTTGGATCTTGCCCCTCCTGACAAAGGTACTCGGGTTTGTGGGGGTGTGGCCAGGGTTAGTCGGGGTGTGCCTAGGGTTTGTGGGGGTGTGGCATGATCTCTGGGATGTGCCGAGGGTTTGTGGGGGTGTGTGCCCCCTTGGACTTTAGGATTAGGTTTGAGTGTTGGGCTGGTGGATGTATATGTGACTGGGATAGGTAAGGCTGCAGAGTTTTGAGTGGTGAGGTATGAGGTGCTATTGGGCTTAGGCTGGTGTGGTGAAGCCAGGTGAATCTGGCCCATGCCTTTCATTATCGTGGTCCGACACCACTAGCATTAGGGTTAGGGTTAGGGTTAGGGTTAGGGTTAGGGTTAGGGTTAGGGTTAGGTTGAGAGTATGCGGGCAGTGGGCAAATCAGCCCTCTTGTGCTTTTTGATCTCCTCACTTGAGATTCAATTTCACGCGACCCTGCCACTTTGATCTGGCCCACGCCTTCATTAACCAGGTCCAACACTTGCCTTTCTTGGATCTTGCCCCTCCTGACAAAGGTAATCGGGTTTGTGGGGGAGTGGCCAGGGTTAGTCGGGGTGTGCCTAGGGTTTGTGGGGGTGTGGCATCATCTCTGGGATGTGCCGAGGGTTTGTGGGGGTGTGTGCCCCCTTGGACTTTAGGATTAGGTTTGAGTGTTGGGCTGGTGGATGTATATGTGTGACTGGGATAGGTAAGGCTGCAGAGTTTGGAGTGGTGAGGTATGAGGTGCTGTGGCGCATAGGCTCATGTGGTCAAGCCAGGTGAATCTGGCCCATGCCTTTCATTATCGTGGTCCGACACCACTTGGTTCAATGGACCGGGTGTGCACTGGAACACATCATCAGTAATGCATCCTCGGATCATGGGGTGTTTCGGGTCTTTCATCATTAAACACCCTCCCCGAGATGACCCAGCCGGAGTTGATCAAGCTCGGCTTGTGTTTTCCCATGGACCAGGATGATGAGAGGCATGTAACTATGAGGGTAATGACGTTTTTAAACATCATTACCTGGCATCTGTATGCCTGGGATTGCATGGGTTAAATTGACAGTGTTTACTGGGCATTCGGTGTCTCTGCACCTGAGTTTAGTGGTGACTGGTTTTCTGTGGACCCAGCTTGGGTTTAACTTTCTGGTTCTCTCTTGCCGTTTGGGCATCTGGGCTTTGTTCTTGGCATTTTGTCGACCGGGAGAATGAAGAGCGTGTCACTGTTAGGTTAGGTTGAGAGTATGCGGGCAGTGGGCAAATCAGCCCTCTTGTGCTTTTTGATCTCCTCACTTGAGATTCAATTTCACGCGACCCTGCCACTTTGATCTGGCCCACGCCTTCATTAACCAGGTCCAACACTTGCCTTTCTTGGATCTTGCCCCTCCTGACAAAGGTACTCGGGTTTGTGGGGGTGTGGCCAGGGTTAGTCGGGGTGTGCCTAGGGTTTGTGGGGGTGTGGCATGATCTCTGGGATGTGCCGAGGGTTTGTGGGGGTGTGTGCCCCCTTGGACTTTAGGATTAGGTTTGAGTGTTGGGCTGGTGGATGTATATGTGACTGGGATAGGTAAGGCTGCAGAGTTTTGAGTGGTGAGGTATGAGGTGCTATTGGGCTTAGGCTGGTGTGGTGAAGCCAGGTGAATCTGGCCCATGCCTTTCATTATCGTGGTCCGACACCACTAGCATTAGGGTTAGGGTTAGGGTTAGGGTTAGGGTTAGGGTTAGGGTTAGGGTTAGGTTGAGAGTATGCGGGCAGTGGGCAAATCAGCCCTCTTGTGCTTTTTGATCTCCTCACTTGAGATTCAATTTCACGCGACCCTGCCACTTTGATCTGGCCCACGCCTTCATTAACCAGGTCCAACACTTGCCTTTCTTGGATCTTGCCCCTCCTGACAAAGGTAATCGGGTTTGTGGGGGAGTGGCCAGGGTTAGTCGGGGTGTGCCTAGGGTTTGTGGGGGTGTGGCATCATCTCTGGGATGTGCCGAGGGTTTGTGGGGGTGTGTGCCCCCTTGGACTTTAGGATTAGGTTTGAGTGTTGGGCTGGTGGATGTATATGTGTGACTGGGATAGGTAAGGCTGCAGAGTTTGGAGTGGTGAGGTATGAGGTGCTGTGGCGCATAGGCTCATGTGGTCAAGCCAGGTGAATCTGGCCCATGCCTTTCATTATCGTGGTCCGACACCACTTGGTTCAATGGACCGGGTGTGCACTGGAACACATCATCAGTAATGCATCCTCGGATCATGGGGTGTTTCGGGTCTTTCATCATTAAACACCCTCCCCGAGATGACCCAGCCGGAGTTGATCAAGCTCGGCTTGTGTTTTCCCATGGACCAGGATGATGAGAGGCATGTAACTATGAGGGTAATGACGTTTTTAAACATCATTACCTGGCATCTGTATGCCTGGGATTGCATGGGTTAAATTGACAGTGTTTACTGGGCATTCGGTGTCTCTGCACCTGAGTTTAGTGGTGACTGGTTTTCTGTGGACCCAGCTTGGGTTTAACTTTCTGGTTCTCTCTTGCCGTTTGGGCATCTGGGCTTTGTTCTTGGCATTTTGTCGACCGGGAGAATGAAGAGCGTGTCACTGTTAGGTTAGGTTGAGAGTATGCGGGCAGTGGGCAAATCAGCCCTCTTGTGCTTTTTGATCTCCTCACTTGAGATTCAATTTCACGCGACCCTGCCACTTTGATCTGGCCCACGCCTTCATTAACCAGGTCCAACACTTGCCTTTCTTGGATCTTGCCCCTCCTGACAAAGGTACTCGGGTTTGTGGGGGTGTGGCCAGGGTTAGTCGGGGTGTGCCTAGGGTTTGTGGGGGTGTGGCATGATCTCTGGGATGTGCCGAGGGTTTGTGGGGGTGTGTGCCCCCTTGGACTTTAGGATTAGGTTTGAGTGTTGGGCTGGTGGATGTATATGTGACTGGGATAGGTAAGGCTGCAGAGTTTTGAGTGGTGAGGTATGAGGTGCTATTGGGCTTAGGCTGGTGTGGTGAAGCCAGGTGAATCTGGCCCATGCCTTTCATTATCGTGGTCCGACACCACTAGCATTAGGGTTAGGGTTAGGGTTAGGGTTAGGGTTAGGGTTAGGGTTAGGGTTAGGTTGAGAGTATGCGGGCAGTGGGCAAATCAGCCCTCTTGTGCTTTTTGATCTCCTCACTTGAGATTCAATTTCACGCGACCCTGCCACTTTGATCTGGCCCACGCCTTCATTAACCAGGTCCAACACTTGCCTTTCTTGGATCTTGCCCCTCCTGACAAAGGTAATCGGGTTTGTGGGGGAGTGGCCAGGGTTAGTCGGGGTGTGCCTAGGGTTTGTGGGGGTGTGGCATCATCTCTGGGATGTGCCGAGGGTTTGTGGGGGTGTGTGCCCCCTTGGACTTTAGGATTAGGTTTGAGTGTTGGGCTGGTGGATGTATATGTGTGACTGGGATAGGTAAGGCTGCAGAGTTTGGAGTGGTGAGGTATGAGGTGCTGTGGCGCATAGGCTCATGTGGTCAAGCCAGGTGAATCTGGCCCATGCCTTTCATTATCGTGGTCCGACACCACTTGGTTCAATGGACCGGGTGTGCACTGGAACACATCATCAGTAATGCATCCTCGGATCATGGGGTGTTTCGGGTCTTTCATCATTAAACACCCTCCCCGAGATGACCCAGCCGGAGTTGATCAAGCTCGGCTTGTGTTTTCCCATGGACCAGGATGATGAGAGGCATGTAACTATGAGGGTAATGACGTTTTTAAACATCATTACCTGGCATCTGTATGCCTGGGATTGCATGGGTTAAATTGACAGTGTTTACTGGGCATTCGGTGTCTCTGCACCTGAGTTTAGTGGTGACTGGTTTTCTGTGGACCCAGCTTGGGTTTAACTTTCTGGTTCTCTCTTGCCGTTTGGGCATCTGGGCTTTGTTCTTGGCATTTTGTCGACCGGGAGAATGAAGAGCGTGTCACTGTTAGGTTAGGTTGAGAGTATGCGGGCAGTGGGCAAATCAGCCCTCTTGTGCTTTTTGATCTCCTCACTTGAGATTCAATTTCACGCGACCCTGCCACTTTGATCTGGCCCACGCCTTCATTAACCAGGTCCAACACTTGCCTTTCTTGGATCTTGCCCCTCCTGACAAAGGTACTCGGGTTTGTGGGGGTGTGGCCAGGGTTAGTCGGGGTGTGCCTAGGGTTTGTGGGGGTGTGGCATGATCTCTGGGATGTGCCGAGGGTTTGTGGGGGTGTGTGCCCCCTTGGACTTTAGGATTAGGTTTGAGTGTTGGGCTGGTGGATGTATATGTGACTGGGATAGGTAAGGCTGCAGAGTTTTGAGTGGTGAGGTATGAGGTGCTATTGGGCTTAGGCTGGTGTGGTGAAGCCAGGTGAATCTGGCCCATGCCTTTCATTATCGTGGTCCGACACCACTAGCATTAGGGTTAGGGTTAGGGTTAGGGTTAGGGTTAGGGTTAGGGTTAGGGTTAGGTTGAGAGTATGCGGGCAGTGGGCAAATCAGCCCTCTTGTGCTTTTTGATCTCCTCACTTGAGATTCAATTTCACGCGACCCTGCCACTTTGATCTGGCCCACGCCTTCATTAACCAGGTCCAACACTTGCCTTTCTTGGATCTTGCCCCTCCTGACAAAGGTAATCGGGTTTGTGGGGGAGTGGCCAGGGTTAGTCGGGGTGTGCCTAGGGTTTGTGGGGGTGTGGCATCATCTCTGGGATGTGCCGAGGGTTTGTGGGGGTGTGTGCCCCCTTGGACTTTAGGATTAGGTTTGAGTGTTGGGCTGGTGGATGTATATGTGTGACTGGGATAGGTAAGGCTGCAGAGTTTGGAGTGGTGAGGTATGAGGTGCTGTGGCGCATAGGCTCATGTGGTCAAGCCAGGTGAATCTGGCCCATGCCTTTCATTATCGTGGTCCGACACCACTTGGTTCAATGGACCGGGTGTGCACTGGAACACATCATCAGTAATGCATCCTCGGATCATGGGGTGTTTCGGGTCTTTCATCATTAAACACCCTCCCCGAGATGACCCAGCCGGAGTTGATCAAGCTCGGCTTGTGTTTTCCCATGGACCAGGATGATGAGAGGCATGTAACTATGAGGGTAATGACGTTTTTAAACATCATTACCTGGCATCTGTATGCCTGGGATTGCATGGGTTAAATTGACAGTGTTTACTGGGCATTCGGTGTCTCTGCACCTGAGTTTAGTGGTGACTGGTTTTCTGTGGACCCAGCTTGGGTTTAACTTTCTGGTTCTCTCTTGCCGTTTGGGCATCTGGGCTTTGTTCTTGGCATTTTGTCGACCGGGAGAATGAAGAGCGTGTCACTGTTAGGTTAGGTTGAGAGTATGCGGGCAGTGGGCAAATCAGCCCTCTTGTGCTTTTTGATCTCCTCACTTGAGATTCAATTTCACGCGACCCTGCCACTTTGATCTGGCCCACGCCTTCATTAACCAGGTCCAACACTTGCCTTTCTTGGATCTTGCCCCTCCTGACAAAGGTACTCGGGTTTGTGGGGGTGTGGCCAGGGTTAGTCGGGGTGTGCCTAGGGTTTGTGGGGGTGTGGCATGATCTCTGGGATGTGCCGAGGGTTTGTGGGGGTGTGTGCCCCCTTGGACTTTAGGATTAGGTTTGAGTGTTGGGCTGGTGGATGTATATGTGACTGGGATAGGTAAGGCTGCAGAGTTTTGAGTGGTGAGGTATGAGGTGCTATTGGGCTTAGGCTGGTGTGGTGAAGCCAGGTGAATCTGGCCCATGCCTTTCATTATCGTGGTCCGACACCACTAGCATTAGGGTTAGGGTTAGGGTTAGGGTTAGGGTTAGGGTTAGGGTTAGGGTTAGGTTGAGAGTATGCGGGCAGTGGGCAAATCAGCCCTCTTGTGCTTTTTGATCTCCTCACTTGAGATTCAATTTCACGCGACCCTGCCACTTTGATCTGGCCCACGCCTTCATTAACCAGGTCCAACACTTGCCTTTCTTGGATCTTGCCCCTCCTGACAAAGGTAATCGGGTTTGTGGGGGAGTGGCCAGGGTTAGTCGGGGTGTGCCTAGGGTTTGTGGGGGTGTGGCATCATCTCTGGGATGTGCCGAGGGTTTGTGGGGGTGTGTGCCCCCTTGGACTTTAGGATTAGGTTTGAGTGTTGGGCTGGTGGATGTATATGTGTGACTGGGATAGGTAAGGCTGCAGAGTTTGGAGTGGTGAGGTATGAGGTGCTGTGGCGCATAGGCTCATGTGGTCAAGCCAGGTGAATCTGGCCCATGCCTTTCATTATCGTGGTCCGACACCACTTGGTTCAATGGACCGGGTGTGCACTGGAACACATCATCAGTAATGCATCCTCGGATCATGGGGTGTTTCGGGTCTTTCATCATTAAACACCCTCCCCGAGATGACCCAGCCGGAGTTGATCAAGCTCGGCTTGTGTTTTCCCATGGACCAGGATGATGAGAGGCATGTAACTATGAGGGTAATGACGTTTTTAAACATCATTACCTGGCATCTGTATGCCTGGGATTGCATGGGTTAAATTGACAGTGTTTACTGGGCATTCGGTGTCTCTGCACCTGAGTTTAGTGGTGACTGGTTTTCTGTGGACCCAGCTTGGGTTTAACTTTCTGGTTCTCTCTTGCCGTTTGGGCATCTGGGCTTTGTTCTTGGCATTTTGTCGACCGGGAGAATGAAGAGCGTGTCACTGTTAGGTTAGGTTGAGAGTATGCGGGCAGTGGGCAAATCAGCCCTCTTGTGCTTTTTGATCTCCTCACTTGAGATTCAATTTCACGCGACCCTGCCACTTTGATCTGGCCCACGCCTTCATTAACCAGGTCCAACACTTGCCTTTCTTGGATCTTGCCCCTCCTGACAAAGGTACTCGGGTTTGTGGGGGTGTGGCCAGGGTTAGTCGGGGTGTGCCTAGGGTTTGTGGGGGTGTGGCATGATCTCTGGGATGTGCCGAGGGTTTGTGGGGGTGTGTGCCCCCTTGGACTTTAGGATTAGGTTTGAGTGTTGGGCTGGTGGATGTATATGTGACTGGGATAGGTAAGGCTGCAGAGTTTTGAGTGGTGAGGTATGAGGTGCTATTGGGCTTAGGCTGGTGTGGTGAAGCCAGGTGAATCTGGCCCATGCCTTTCATTATCGTGGTCCGACACCACTAGCATTAGGGTTAGGGTTAGGGTTAGGGTTAGGGTTAGGGTTAGGGTTAGGGTTAGGTTGAGAGTATGCGGGCAGTGGGCAAATCAGCCCTCTTGTGCTTTTTGATCTCCTCACTTGAGATTCAATTTCACGCGACCCTGCCACTTTGATCTGGCCCACGCCTTCATTAACCAGGTCCAACACTTGCCTTTCTTGGATCTTGCCCCTCCTGACAAAGGTAATCGGGTTTGTGGGGGAGTGGCCAGGGTTAGTCGGGGTGTGCCTAGGGTTTGTGGGGGTGTGGCATCATCTCTGGGATGTGCCGAGGGTTTGTGGGGGTGTGTGCCCCCTTGGACTTTAGGATTAGGTTTGAGTGTTGGGCTGGTGGATGTATATGTGTGACTGGGATAGGTAAGGCTGCAGAGTTTGGAGTGGTGAGGTATGAGGTGCTGTGGCGCATAGGCTCATGTGGTCAAGCCAGGTGAATCTGGCCCATGCCTTTCATTATCGTGGTCCGACACCACTTGGTTCAATGGACCGGGTGTGCACTGGAACACATCATCAGTAATGCATCCTCGGATCATGGGGTGTTTCGGGTCTTTCATCATTAAACACCCTCCCCGAGATGACCCAGCCGGAGTTGATCAAGCTCGGCTTGTGTTTTCCCATGGACCAGGATGATGAGAGGCATGTAACTATGAGGGTAATGACGTTTTTAAACATCATTACCTGGCATCTGTATGCCTGGGATTGCATGGGTTAAATTGACAGTGTTTACTGGGCATTCGGTGTCTCTGCACCTGAGTTTAGTGGTGACTGGTTTTCTGTGGACCCAGCTTGGGTTTAACTTTCTGGTTCTCTCTTGCCGTTTGGGCATCTGGGCTTTGTTCTTGGCATTTTGTCGACCGGGAGAATGAAGAGCGTGTCACTGTTAGGTTAGGTTGAGAGTATGCGGGCAGTGGGCAAATCAGCCCTCTTGTGCTTTTTGATCTCCTCACTTGAGATTCAATTTCACGCGACCCTGCCACTTTGATCTGGCCCACGCCTTCATTAACCAGGTCCAACACTTGCCTTTCTTGGATCTTGCCCCTCCTGACAAAGGTACTCGGGTTTGTGGGGGTGTGGCCAGGGTTAGTCGGGGTGTGCCTAGGGTTTGTGGGGGTGTGGCATGATCTCTGGGATGTGCCGAGGGTTTGTGGGGGTGTGTGCCCCCTTGGACTTTAGGATTAGGTTTGAGTGTTGGGCTGGTGGATGTATATGTGACTGGGATAGGTAAGGCTGCAGAGTTTTGAGTGGTGAGGTATGAGGTGCTATTGGGCTTAGGCTGGTGTGGTGAAGCCAGGTGAATCTGGCCCATGCCTTTCATTATCGTGGTCCGACACCACTAGCATTAGGGTTAGGGTTAGGGTTAGGGTTAGGGTTAGGGTTAGGGTTAGGGTTAGGTTGAGAGTATGCGGGCAGTGGGCAAATCAGCCCTCTTGTGCTTTTTGATCTCCTCACTTGAGATTCAATTTCACGCGACCCTGCCACTTTGATCTGGCCCACGCCTTCATTAACCAGGTCCAACACTTGCCTTTCTTGGATCTTGCCCCTCCTGACAAAGGTAATCGGGTTTGTGGGGGAGTGGCCAGGGTTAGTCGGGGTGTGCCTAGGGTTTGTGGGGGTGTGGCATCATCTCTGGGATGTGCCGAGGGTTTGTGGGGGTGTGTGCCCCCTTGGACTTTAGGATTAGGTTTGAGTGTTGGGCTGGTGGATGTATATGTGTGACTGGGATAGGTAAGGCTGCAGAGTTTGGAGTGGTGAGGTATGAGGTGCTGTGGCGCATAGGCTCATGTGGTCAAGCCAGGTGAATCTGGCCCATGCCTTTCATTATCGTGGTCCGACACCACTTGGTTCAATGGACCGGGTGTGCACTGGAACACATCATCAGTAATGCATCCTCGGATCATGGGGTGTTTCGGGTCTTTCATCATTAAACACCCTCCCCGAGATGACCCAGCCGGAGTTGATCAAGCTCGGCTTGTGTTTTCCCATGGACCAGGATGATGAGAGGCATGTAACTATGAGGGTAATGACGTTTTTAAACATCATTACCTGGCATCTGTATGCCTGGGATTGCATGGGTTAAATTGACAGTGTTTACTGGGCATTCGGTGTCTCTGCACCTGAGTTTAGTGGTGACTGGTTTTCTGTGGACCCAGCTTGGGTTTAACTTTCTGGTTCTCTCTTGCCGTTTGGGCATCTGGGCTTTGTTCTTGGCATTTTGTCGACCGGGAGAATGAAGAGCGTGTCACTGTTAGGTTAGGTTGAGAGTATGCGGGCAGTGGGCAAATCAGCCCTCTTGTGCTTTTTGATCTCCTCACTTGAGATTCAATTTCACGCGACCCTGCCACTTTGATCTGGCCCACGCCTTCATTAACCAGGTCCAACACTTGCCTTTCTTGGATCTTGCCCCTCCTGACAAAGGTACTCGGGTTTGTGGGGGTGTGGCCAGGGTTAGTCGGGGTGTGCCTAGGGTTTGTGGGGGTGTGGCATGATCTCTGGGATGTGCCGAGGGTTTGTGGGGGTGTGTGCCCCCTTGGACTTTAGGATTAGGTTTGAGTGTTGGGCTGGTGGATGTATATGTGACTGGGATAGGTAAGGCTGCAGAGTTTTGAGTGGTGAGGTATGAGGTGCTATTGGGCTTAGGCTGGTGTGGTGAAGCCAGGTGAATCTGGCCCATGCCTTTCATTATCGTGGTCCGACACCACTAGCATTAGGGTTAGGGTTAGGGTTAGGGTTAGGGTTAGGGTTAGGGTTAGGGTTAGGTTGAGAGTATGCGGGCAGTGGGCAAATCAGCCCTCTTGTGCTTTTTGATCTCCTCACTTGAGATTCAATTTCACGCGACCCTGCCACTTTGATCTGGCCCACGCCTTCATTAACCAGGTCCAACACTTGCCTTTCTTGGATCTTGCCCCTCCTGACAAAGGTAATCGGGTTTGTGGGGGAGTGGCCAGGGTTAGTCGGGGTGTGCCTAGGGTTTGTGGGGGTGTGGCATCATCTCTGGGATGTGCCGAGGGTTTGTGGGGGTGTGTGCCCCCTTGGACTTTAGGATTAGGTTTGAGTGTTGGGCTGGTGGATGTATATGTGTGACTGGGATAGGTAAGGCTGCAGAGTTTGGAGTGGTGAGGTATGAGGTGCTGTGGCGCATAGGCTCATGTGGTCAAGCCAGGTGAATCTGGCCCATGCCTTTCATTATCGTGGTCCGACACCACTTGGTTCAATGGACCGGGTGTGCACTGGAACACATCATCAGTAATGCATCCTCGGATCATGGGGTGTTTCGGGTCTTTCATCATTAAACACCCTCCCCGAGATGACCCAGCCGGAGTTGATCAAGCTCGGCTTGTGTTTTCCCATGGACCAGGATGATGAGAGGCATGTAACTATGAGGGTAATGACGTTTTTAAACATCATTACCTGGCATCTGTATGCCTGGGATTGCATGGGTTAAATTGACAGTGTTTACTGGGCATTCGGTGTCTCTGCACCTGAGTTTAGTGGTGACTGGTTTTCTGTGGACCCAGCTTGGGTTTAACTTTCTGGTTCTCTCTTGCCGTTTGGGCATCTGGGCTTTGTTCTTGGCATTTTGTCGACCGGGAGAATGAAGAGCGTGTCACTGTTAGGTTAGGTTGAGAGTATGCGGGCAGTGGGCAAATCAGCCCTCTTGTGCTTTTTGATCTCCTCACTTGAGATTCAATTTCACGCGACCCTGCCACTTTGATCTGGCCCACGCCTTCATTAACCAGGTCCAACACTTGCCTTTCTTGGATCTTGCCCCTCCTGACAAAGGTACTCGGGTTTGTGGGGGTGTGGCCAGGGTTAGTCGGGGTGTGCCTAGGGTTTGTGGGGGTGTGGCATGATCTCTGGGATGTGCCGAGGGTTTGTGGGGGTGTGTGCCCCCTTGGACTTTAGGATTAGGTTTGAGTGTTGGGCTGGTGGATGTATATGTGACTGGGATAGGTAAGGCTGCAGAGTTTTGAGTGGTGAGGTATGAGGTGCTATTGGGCTTAGGCTGGTGTGGTGAAGCCAGGTGAATCTGGCCCATGCCTTTCATTATCGTGGTCCGACACCACTAGCATTAGGGTTAGGGTTAGGGTTAGGGTTAGGGTTAGGGTTAGGGTTAGGGTTAGGTTGAGAGTATGCGGGCAGTGGGCAAATCAGCCCTCTTGTGCTTTTTGATCTCCTCACTTGAGATTCAATTTCACGCGACCCTGCCACTTTGATCTGGCCCACGCCTTCATTAACCAGGTCCAACACTTGCCTTTCTTGGATCTTGCCCCTCCTGACAAAGGTAATCGGGTTTGTGGGGGAGTGGCCAGGGTTAGTCGGGGTGTGCCTAGGGTTTGTGGGGGTGTGGCATCATCTCTGGGATGTGCCGAGGGTTTGTGGGGGTGTGTGCCCCCTTGGACTTTAGGATTAGGTTTGAGTGTTGGGCTGGTGGATGTATATGTGTGACTGGGATAGGTAAGGCTGCAGAGTTTGGAGTGGTGAGGTATGAGGTGCTGTGGCGCATAGGCTCATGTGGTCAAGCCAGGTGAATCTGGCCCATGCCTTTCATTATCGTGGTCCGACACCACTTGGTTCAATGGACCGGGTGTGCACTGGAACACATCATCAGTAATGCATCCTCGGATCATGGGGTGTTTCGGGTCTTTCATCATTAAACACCCTCCCCGAGATGACCCAGCCGGAGTTGATCAAGCTCGGCTTGTGTTTTCCCATGGACCAGGATGATGAGAGGCATGTAACTATGAGGGTAATGACGTTTTTAAACATCATTACCTGGCATCTGTATGCCTGGGATTGCATGGGTTAAATTGACAGTGTTTACTGGGCATTCGGTGTCTCTGCACCTGAGTTTAGTGGTGACTGGTTTTCTGTGGACCCAGCTTGGGTTTAACTTTCTGGTTCTCTCTTGCCGTTTGGGCATCTGGGCTTTGTTCTTGGCATTTTGTCGACCGGGAGAATGAAGAGCGTGTCACTGTTAGGTTAGGTTGAGAGTATGCGGGCAGTGGGCAAATCAGCCCTCTTGTGCTTTTTGATCTCCTCACTTGAGATTCAATTTCACGCGACCCTGCCACTTTGATCTGGCCCACGCCTTCATTAACCAGGTCCAACACTTGCCTTTCTTGGATCTTGCCCCTCCTGACAAAGGTACTCGGGTTTGTGGGGGTGTGGCCAGGGTTAGTCGGGGTGTGCCTAGGGTTTGTGGGGGTGTGGCATGATCTCTGGGATGTGCCGAGGGTTTGTGGGGGTGTGTGCCCCCTTGGACTTTAGGATTAGGTTTGAGTGTTGGGCTGGTGGATGTATATGTGACTGGGATAGGTAAGGCTGCAGAGTTTTGAGTGGTGAGGTATGAGGTGCTATTGGGCTTAGGCTGGTGTGGTGAAGCCAGGTGAATCTGGCCCATGCCTTTCATTATCGTGGTCCGACACCACTAGCATTAGGGTTAGGGTTAGGGTTAGGGTTAGGGTTAGGGTTAGGGTTAGGGTTAGGTTGAGAGTATGCGGGCAGTGGGCAAATCAGCCCTCTTGTGCTTTTTGATCTCCTCACTTGAGATTCAATTTCACGCGACCCTGCCACTTTGATCTGGCCCACGCCTTCATTAACCAGGTCCAACACTTGCCTTTCTTGGATCTTGCCCCTCCTGACAAAGGTAATCGGGTTTGTGGGGGAGTGGCCAGGGTTAGTCGGGGTGTGCCTAGGGTTTGTGGGGGTGTGGCATCATCTCTGGGATGTGCCGAGGGTTTGTGGGGGTGTGTGCCCCCTTGGACTTTAGGATTAGGTTTGAGTGTTGGGCTGGTGGATGTATATGTGTGACTGGGATAGGTAAGGCTGCAGAGTTTGGAGTGGTGAGGTATGAGGTGCTGTGGCGCATAGGCTCATGTGGTCAAGCCAGGTGAATCTGGCCCATGCCTTTCATTATCGTGGTCCGACACCACTTGGTTCAATGGACCGGGTGTGCACTGGAACACATCATCAGTAATGCATCCTCGGATCATGGGGTGTTTCGGGTCTTTCATCATTAAACACCCTCCCCGAGATGACCCAGCCGGAGTTGATCAAGCTCGGCTTGTGTTTTCCCATGGACCAGGATGATGAGAGGCATGTAACTATGAGGGTAATGACGTTTTTAAACATCATTACCTGGCATCTGTATGCCTGGGATTGCATGGGTTAAATTGACAGTGTTTACTGGGCATTCGGTGTCTCTGCACCTGAGTTTAGTGGTGACTGGTTTTCTGTGGACCCAGCTTGGGTTTAACTTTCTGGTTCTCTCTTGCCGTTTGGGCATCTGGGCTTTGTTCTTGGCATTTTGTCGACCGGGAGAATGAAGAGCGTGTCACTGTTAGGTTAGGTTGAGAGTATGCGGGCAGTGGGCAAATCAGCCCTCTTGTGCTTTTTGATCTCCTCACTTGAGATTCAATTTCACGCGACCCTGCCACTTTGATCTGGCCCACGCCTTCATTAACCAGGTCCAACACTTGCCTTTCTTGGATCTTGCCCCTCCTGACAAAGGTACTCGGGTTTGTGGGGGTGTGGCCAGGGTTAGTCGGGGTGTGCCTAGGGTTTGTGGGGGTGTGGCATGATCTCTGGGATGTGCCGAGGGTTTGTGGGGGTGTGTGCCCCCTTGGACTTTAGGATTAGGTTTGAGTGTTGGGCTGGTGGATGTATATGTGACTGGGATAGGTAAGGCTGCAGAGTTTTGAGTGGTGAGGTATGAGGTGCTATTGGGCTTAGGCTGGTGTGGTGAAGCCAGGTGAATCTGGCCCATGCCTTTCATTATCGTGGTCCGACACCACTAGCATTAGGGTTAGGGTTAGGGTTAGGGTTAGGGTTAGGGTTAGGGTTAGGGTTAGGTTGAGAGTATGCGGGCAGTGGGCAAATCAGCCCTCTTGTGCTTTTTGATCTCCTCACTTGAGATTCAATTTCACGCGACCCTGCCACTTTGATCTGGCCCACGCCTTCATTAACCAGGTCCAACACTTGCCTTTCTTGGATCTTGCCCCTCCTGACAAAGGTAATCGGGTTTGTGGGGGAGTGGCCAGGGTTAGTCGGGGTGTGCCTAGGGTTTGTGGGGGTGTGGCATCATCTCTGGGATGTGCCGAGGGTTTGTGGGGGTGTGTGCCCCCTTGGACTTTAGGATTAGGTTTGAGTGTTGGGCTGGTGGATGTATATGTGTGACTGGGATAGGTAAGGCTGCAGAGTTTGGAGTGGTGAGGTATGAGGTGCTGTGGCGCATAGGCTCATGTGGTCAAGCCAGGTGAATCTGGCCCATGCCTTTCATTATCGTGGTCCGACACCACTTGGTTCAATGGACCGGGTGTGCACTGGAACACATCATCAGTAATGCATCCTCGGATCATGGGGTGTTTCGGGTCTTTCATCATTAAACACCCTCCCCGAGATGACCCAGCCGGAGTTGATCAAGCTCGGCTTGTGTTTTCCCATGGACCAGGATGATGAGAGGCATGTAACTATGAGGGTAATGACGTTTTTAAACATCATTACCTGGCATCTGTATGCCTGGGATTGCATGGGTTAAATTGACAGTGTTTACTGGGCATTCGGTGTCTCTGCACCTGAGTTTAGTGGTGACTGGTTTTCTGTGGACCCAGCTTGGGTTTAACTTTCTGGTTCTCTCTTGCCGTTTGGGCATCTGGGCTTTGTTCTTGGCATTTTGTCGACCGGGAGAATGAAGAGCGTGTCACTGTTAGGTTAGGTTGAGAGTATGCGGGCAGTGGGCAAATTAGGGTTAGGGTTAGGGTTAGGGTTAGGGTTAGGGTTAGGGTTAGGGTTAGGGTTAGGGTTAGGGTTAGGGTTAGGGTTAGGGTTAGGGTTAGGGTTAGGGTTAGGGTTAGGGTTAGGGTTAGGGTTAGGGTTAGGGTTAGGGTTAGGGTTAGGGTTAGGGTTAGGGTTAGGGTTAGGGTTAGGGTTAGGGTTAGGGTTAGGGTTAGGGTTAGGGTTAGGGTTAGGGTTAGGGTTAGGGTTAGGGTTAGGGTTAGGGTTAGGGTTAGGGTTAGGGTTAGGGTTAGGGTTAGGGTTAGGGTTAGGGTTAGGGTTAGGGTTAGGGTTAGGGTTAGGGTTAGGGTTAGGGTTAGGGTTAGGGTTAGGGTTAGGGTTAGAGGGTTAGGGTTAGGGTTAGGGTTAGGGTTAGGGTTAGGGTTAGGGTTAGGGTTAGGGTTAGGGTTAGGGTTAGGGTTAGGGTTAGGGTTAGGGTTAGGGTTAGGGTTAGGGTTAGGGTTAGGGTTAGGGTTAGGGTTAGGGTTAGGGTTAGGGTTAGGGTTAGGGTTAGGGTTAGGGTTAGGTTGAGAGTATGCGGGCAGTGGGCAAATCAGCCCTCTTGTGCTTTTTGATCTCCTCACTTGAGATTCAATTTCACGCGACCCTGCCACTTTGATCTGGCCCACGCCTTCATTAACCAGGTCCAACACTTGCCTTTCTTGGATCTTGCCCCTCCTGACAAAGGTAATCGGGTTTGTGGGGGAGTGGCCAGGGTTAGTCGGGGTGTGCCTAGGGTTTGTGGGGGTGTGGCATGATCTCTGGGATGTGCCGAGGGTTTGTGGGGGTGTGTGCCCCCTTGGACTTGAGGATTAGGTTTGAGTGTTGGGGTGGTGGATGTATATGTGTGACTGGGATAGGTAAGGCTGCAGAGTTTGGAGTGGTGAGGTATGAGGTGCTATTGGGCTTAGGCTTGTGTGGTGAAGCTAGGGTTAGGGTTAGGGTTAGGGTTAGGTTGAGAGTATGCGGGCAGTGGGCAAATCAGCCCTCTTGTGCTTTTTGATCTCCTCACTTGAGATTCAATTTCACTCGACCCTGCCACTTTGATCTGGCCCACGCCTTCATTAACCAGATCCAACACTTGCCTTTCTTGGATCTTGCCCCTCCTGACAAAGATAATCGGGTTTGTGGGGGAGTGGCCAGGGTTAGTCGGGGTGTGCCTAGGGTTTGTGGGGGTGTGGCATGATCTCTGGGATGTGCCGAGGGTTTGTGGGGGTGTGTGCCCCCTTGGACTTTAGGATTAGGTTTGAGTGTTGGGCTGGTGGATGTATATGTGTGACTGGGATAGGTAAGGCTGCAGAGTTTTGAGTGGTGAGGTATGAGGTGCTATTGGGCTTAGGCTTGTGTGGTGAAGCTAGGTGAATCTGGCCCATGCCTTTCATTATCATGGTCCGACACCACTTGGTTCAATGGACCGGGTGTGCACTGGGACACATCATCAGTAATGCATCCTCGGATCATGGGGTGTTTCGGGTCTTTCATCATTAAACACCCTCCCCGAGATGACCCAGCCGGAGTTGATCAAGCTCGGCTTGTGTTTTCCCATGGACCAGGATAATGAGAGGCATGTAACTATGAGGGTAATGACGTTTTTAAACATCATTACCTGGCATCTGTATGCCTGGGGATGCATGGGTTAAATTGACAGTGTTTACTGGGCATTCGGTGTCTCTGCACCTGAGTTTAGTGGTGGCTTGTTTTCTGTGGACCCAGCTTGGGTTTAACTTTCTGGTTCTCTCTTGCCGTTTGGGCATCCGGGCTTTGTTCTTGGCATTTTGTCGACCGGGAGAATGAAGAGCGTGTCACTGTTAGGTTAGGTTGAGAGTATGCGGGCAGTGGGCAAATCAGCCCTCTTGTGCTTTTTGATCTCCTCACTTGAGATTCAATTTCACGCGACCCTGCCACTTTGATCTGGCCCACGCCTTCATTAACCAGGTCCAACACTTGCCTTTCTTGGATCTTGCCCCTCCTGACAAAGGTAATCGGGTTTGTGGGGGAGTGGCCAGGGTTAGTCGGGGTGTGCCTAGGGTTTGTGGGGGTGTGGCATGATCTCTGGGATGTGCCGAGGGTTTGTGGGGGTGTGTGCCCCCTTGGACTTGAGGATTAGGTTTGAGTGTTGGGGTGGTGGATGTATATGTGTGACTGGGATAGGTAAGGCTGCAGAGTTTGGAGTGGTGAGGTATGAGGTGCTATTGGGCTTAGGCTTGTGTGGTGAAGCTAGGGTTAGGGTTAGGGTTAGGGTTAGGTTGAGAGTATGCGGGCAGTGGGCAAATCAGCCCTCTTGTGCTTTTTGATCTCCTCACTTGAGATTCAATTTCACTCGACCCTGCCACTTTGATCTGGCCCACGCCTTCATTAACCAGATCCAACACTTGCCTTTCTTGGATCTTGCCCCTCCTGACAAAGATAATCGGGTTTGTGGGGGAGTGGCCAGGGTTAGTCGGGGTGTGCCTAGGGTTTGTGGGGGTGTGGCATGATCTCTGGGATGTGCCGAGGGTTTGTGGGGGTGTGTGCCCCCTTGGACTTTAGGATTAGGTTTGAGTGTTGGGCTGGTGGATGTATATGTGTGACTGGGATAGGTAAGGCTGCAGAGTTTTGAGTGGTGAGGTATGAGGTGCTATTGGGCTTAGGCTTGTGTGGTGAAGCTAGGTGAATCTGGCCCATGCCTTTCATTATCATGGTCCGACACCACTTGGTTCAATGGACCGGGTGTGCACTGGGACACATCATCAGTAATGCATCCTCGGATCATGGGGTGTTTCGGGTCTTTCATCATTAAACACCCTCCCCGAGATGACCCAGCCGGAGTTGATCAAGCTCGGCTTGTGTTTTCCCATGGACCAGGATAATGAGAGGCATGTAACTATGAGGGTAATGACGTTTTTAAACATCATTACCTGGCATCTGTATGCCTGGGGATGCATGGGTTAAATTGACAGTGTTTACTGGGCATTCGGTGTCTCTGCACCTGAGTTTAGTGGTGGCTTGTTTTCTGTGGACCCAGCTTGGGTTTAACTTTCTGGTTCTCTCTTGCCGTTTGGGCATCCGGGCTTTGTTCTTGGCATTTTGTCGACCGGGAGAATGAAGAGCGTGTCACTGTTAGGTTAGGTTGAGAGTATGCGGGCAGTGGGCAAATCAGCCCTCTTGTGCTTTTTGATCTCCTCACTTGAGATTCAATTTCACGCGACCCTGCCACTTTGATCTGGCCCACGCCTTCATTAACCAGGTCCAACACTTGCCTTTCTTGGATCTTGCCCCTCCTGACAAAGGTAATCGGGTTTGTGGGGGAGTGGCCAGGGTTAGTCGGGGTGTGCCTAGGGTTTGTGGGGGTGTGGCATGATCTCTGGGATGTGCCGAGGGTTTGTGGGGGTGTGTGCCCCCTTGGACTTGAGGATTAGGTTTGAGTGTTGGGGTGGTGGATGTATATGTGTGACTGGGATAGGTAAGGCTGCAGAGTTTGGAGTGGTGAGGTATGAGGTGCTATTGGGCTTAGGCTTGTGTGGTGAAGCTAGGGTTAGGGTTAGGGTTAGGGTTAGGTTGAGAGTATGCGGGCAGTGGGCAAATCAGCCCTCTTGTGCTTTTTGATCTCCTCACTTGAGATTCAATTTCACTCGACCCTGCCACTTTGATCTGGCCCACGCCTTCATTAACCAGATCCAACACTTGCCTTTCTTGGATCTTGCCCCTCCTGACAAAGATAATCGGGTTTGTGGGGGAGTGGCCAGGGTTAGTCGGGGTGTGCCTAGGGTTTGTGGGGGTGTGGCATGATCTCTGGGATGTGCCGAGGGTTTGTGGGGGTGTGTGCCCCCTTGGACTTTAGGATTAGGGTTAGGGTTAGGGTTAGGGTTAGGGTTAGGGTTAGGGTTAGGGTTAGGGTTAGGGTTAGGGTTAGGGTTAGGGTTAGGGTTAGGGTTAGGGTTAGGGTTAGGGTTAGGGTTAGGGTTAGGGTTAGGGTTAGGGTTAGGGTTAGGGTTAGGGTTAGGGTTAGGGTTAGGGTTAGGGTTAGGGTTAGGGTTAGGGTTAGGGTTAGGGTTAGGGTTAGGGTTAGGGTTAGGGTTAGGGTTAGGGTTAGGGTTAGGGTTAGGGTTAGGGTTAGGGTTAGGGTTAGGGTTAGGGTTAGGGTTAGGGTTAGGGTTAGGGTTAGGGTTAGGGTTAGGGTTAGGGTTAGGGTTAGGGTTAGGGTTAGGGTTAGGGTTAGGGTTAGGGTTAGGGTTAGGTTGAGAGTATGCGGGCAGTGGGCAAATCAGCCCTCTTGTGCTTTTTGATCTCCTCACTTGAGATTCAATTTCACGCGACCCTGCCACTTTGATCTGGCCCACGCCTTCATTAACCAGGTCCAACACTTGCCTTTCTTGGATCTTGCCCCTCCTGACAAAGGTAATCGGGTTTGTGGGGGAGTGGCCAGGGTTAGTCGGGGTGTGCCTAGGGTTTGTGGGGGTGTGGCATGATCTCTGGGATGTGCCGAGGGTTTGTGGGGGTGTGTGCCCCCTTGGACTTGAGGATTAGGTTTGAGTGTTGGGGTGGTGGATGTATATGTGTGACTGGGATAGGTAAGGCTGCAGAGTTTGGAGTGGTGAGGTATGAGGTGCTATTGGGCTTAGGCTTGTGTGGTGAAGCTAGGGTTAGGGTTAGGGTTAGGGTTAGGTTGAGAGTATGCGGGCAGTGGGCAAATCAGCCCTCTTGTGCTTTTTGATCTCCTCACTTGAGATTCAATTTCACTCGACCCTGCCACTTTGATCTGGCCCACGCCTTCATTAACCAGATCCAACACTTGCCTTTCTTGGATCTTGCCCCTCCTGACAAAGATAATCGGGTTTGTGGGGGAGTGGCCAGGGTTAGTCGGGGTGTGCCTAGGGTTTGTGGGGGTGTGGCATGATCTCTGGGATGTGCCGAGGGTTTGTGGGGGTGTGTGCCCCCTTGGACTTTAGGATTAGGTTTGAGTGTTGGGCTGGTGGATGTATATGTGTGACTGGGATAGGTAAGGCTGCAGAGTTTTGAGTGGTGAGGTATGAGGTGCTATTGGGCTTAGGCTTGTGTGGTGAAGCTAGGTGAATCTGGCCCATGCCTTTCATTATCATGGTCCGACACCACTTGGTTCAATGGACCGGGTGTGCACTGGGACACATCATCAGTAATGCATCCTCGGATCATGGGGTGTTTCGGGTCTTTCATCATTAAACACCCTCCCCGAGATGACCCAGCCGGAGTTGATCAAGCTCGGCTTGTGTTTTCCCATGGACCAGGATAATGAGAGGCATGTAACTATGAGGGTAATGACGTTTTTAAACATCATTACCTGGCATCTGTATGCCTGGGGATGCATGGGTTAAATTGACAGTGTTTACTGGGCATTCGGTGTCTCTGCACCTGAGTTTAGTGGTGGCTTGTTTTCTGTGGACCCAGCTTGGGTTTAACTTTCTGGTTCTCTCTTGCCGTTTGGGCATCCGGGCTTTGTTCTTGGCATTTTGTCGACCGGGAGAATGAAGAGCGTGTCACTGTTAGGTTAGGTTGAGAGTATGCGGGCAGTGGGCAAATCAGCCCTCTTGTGCTTTTTGATCTCCTCACTTGAGATTCAATTTCACGCGACCCTGCCACTTTGATCTGGCCCACGCCTTCATTAACCAGGTCCAACACTTGCCTTTCTTGGATCTTGCCCCTCCTGACAAAGGTAATCGGGTTTGTGGGGGAGTGGCCAGGGTTAGTCGGGGTGTGCCTAGGGTTTGTGGGGGTGTGGCATGATCTCTGGGATGTGCCGAGGGTTTGTGGGGGTGTGTGCCCCCTTGGACTTGAGGATTAGGTTTGAGTGTTGGGGTGGTGGATGTATATGTGTGACTGGGATAGGTAAGGCTGCAGAGTTTGGAGTGGTGAGGTATGAGGTGCTATTGGGCTTAGGCTTGTGTGGTGAAGCTAGGGTTAGGGTTAGGGTTAGGGTTAGGTTGAGAGTATGCGGGCAGTGGGCAAATCAGCCCTCTTGTGCTTTTTGATCTCCTCACTTGAGATTCAATTTCACTCGACCCTGCCACTTTGATCTGGCCCACGCCTTCATTAACCAGATCCAACACTTGCCTTTCTTGGATCTTGCCCCTCCTGACAAAGATAATCGGGTTTGTGGGGGAGTGGCCAGGGTTAGTCGGGGTGTGCCTAGGGTTTGTGGGGGTGTGGCATGATCTCTGGGATGTGCCGAGGGTTTGTGGGGGTGTGTGCCCCCTTGGACTTTAGGATTAGGTTTGAGTGTTGGGCTGGTGGATGTATATGTGTGACTGGGATAGGTAAGGCTGCAGAGTTTTGAGTGGTGAGGTATGAGGTGCTATTGGGCTTAGGCTTGTGTGGTGAAGCTAGGTGAATCTGGCCCATGCCTTTCATTATCATGGTCCGACACCACTTGGTTCAATGGACCGGGTGTGCACTGGGACACATCATCAGTAATGCATCCTCGGATCATGGGGTGTTTCGGGTCTTTCATCATTAAACACCCTCCCCGAGATGACCCAGCCGGAGTTGATCAAGCTCGGCTTGTGTTTTCCCATGGACCAGGATAATGAGAGGCATGTAACTATGAGGGTAATGACGTTTTTAAACATCATTACCTGGCATCTGTATGCCTGGGGATGCATGGGTTAAATTGACAGTGTTTACTGGGCATTCGGTGTCTCTGCACCTGAGTTTAGTGGTGGCTTGTTTTCTGTGGACCCAGCTTGGGTTTAACTTTCTGGTTCTCTCTTGCCGTTTGGGCATCCGGGCTTTGTTCTTGGCATTTTGTCGACCGGGAGAATGAAGAGCGTGTCACTGTTAGGTTAGGTTGAGAGTATGCGGGCAGTGGGCAAATCAGCCCTCTTGTGCTTTTTGATCTCCTCACTTGAGATTCAATTTCACGCGACCCTGCCACTTTGATCTGGCCCACGCCTTCATTAACCAGGTCCAACACTTGCCTTTCTTGGATCTTGCCCCTCCTGACAAAGGTAATCGGGTTTGTGGGGGAGTGGCCAGGGTTAGTCGGGGTGTGCCTAGGGTTTGTGGGGGTGTGGCATGATCTCTGGGATGTGCCGAGGGTTTGTGGGGGTGTGTGCCCCCTTGGACTTGAGGATTAGGTTTGAGTGTTGGGGTGGTGGATGTATATGTGTGACTGGGATAGGTAAGGCTGCAGAGTTTGGAGTGGTGAGGTATGAGGTGCTATTGGGCTTAGGCTTGTGTGGTGAAGCTAGGGTTAGGGTTAGGGTTAGGGTTAGGTTGAGAGTATGCGGGCAGTGGGCAAATCAGCCCTCTTGTGCTTTTTGATCTCCTCACTTGAGATTCAATTTCACTCGACCCTGCCACTTTGATCTGGCCCACGCCTTCATTAACCAGATCCAACACTTGCCTTTCTTGGATCTTGCCCCTCCTGACAAAGATAATCGGGTTTGTGGGGGAGTGGCCAGGGTTAGTCGGGGTGTGCCTAGGGTTTGTGGGGGTGTGGCATGATCTCTGGGATGTGCCGAGGGTTTGTGGGGGTGTGTGCCCCCTTGGACTTTAGGATTAGGGTTAGGGTTAGGGTTAGGGTTAGGGTTAGGGTTAGGGTTAGGGTTAGGGTTAGGGTTAGGGTTAGGGTTAGGGTTAGGGTTAGGGTTAGGGTTAGGGTTAGGGTTAGGGTTAGGGTTAGGGTTAGGGTTAGGGTTAGGGTTAGGGTTAGGGTTAGGGTTAGGGTTAGGGTTAGGGTTAGGGTTAGGGTTAGGGTTAGGGTTAGGGTTAGGGTTAGGGTTAGGGTTAGGGTTAGGGTTAGGGTTAGGGTTAGGGTTAGGGTTAGGGTTAGGGTTAGGGTTAGGGTTAGGGTTAGGGTTAGGGTTAGGGTTAGGGTTAGGGTTAGGGTTAGGGTTAGGGTTAGGGTTAGGGTTAGGGTTAGGGTTAGGGTTAGGGTTAGGGTTAGGGTTAGGGTTAGGGTTAGGGTTAGGGTTAGGGTTAGGGTTAGGGTTAGGGTTAGGGTTAGGGTTAGGGTTAGGGTTAGGGTTAGGGTTAGGGTTAGGGTTAGGGTTAGGGTTAGGGTTAGGGTTAGGGTTAGGGTTAGGGTTAGGGTTAGGGTTAGGGTTAGGGTTAGGGTTAGGGTTAGGGTTAGGGTTAGGGTTAGGGTTAGGGTTAGGGTTAGGGTTAGGGTTAGGGTTAGGGTTAGGGTTAGGGTTAGGGTTAGGGTTAGGGTTAGGTTGAGAGTATGCGGGCAGTGGGCAAATCAGCCCTCTTGTGCTTTTTGATCTCCTCACTTGAGATTCAATTTCACGTGACCCTGCCACTTTGATCTGGCCCACGCCTTCATTAACCAGGTCCAACACTTGCCTTTCTTGGATCTTGCCCCTCCTGGCAAAGGTAATCGGGTTTGTGGGGGAGTGGCCAGGGTTAGTCGGGGTGTGCCTAGGGTTTGTGGGGGTGTGGCATGATCTCTGGGATGTGCCGAGGGTTTGTGGGGGTGTGTGCCCCCTTGGACTTTAGGATTAGGTTTGAGGGTTAGGTTGAGAGTATGCGGGCAGTGGGCAAATCAGCCCTCTTGTGCTTTTTGATCTCCTCACTTGAGATTCAATTTCACGCAACCCTGCCACTTTGATCTGGCCCACGCCTTCATTAACCAGGTCCAACACTTGCCTTTCTTGGATCTTGCCCCATCCTGACAAAGGTAATCGGGTTTGTGGGGGAGTGGCCAGGGTTAGTCGGGGTGTGCCTAGGGTTTGTGGGGGTGTGGAATGATCTCTGGGATGTGCCGAGGGTTTGTGGGGGTGTGTGCCCCCTTGGACTTTAGGATTAGGTTTGAGTGTTGGGCTGGTGGATGTATATGTGTGACTGGGATAGGTAAGGTTGCAGAGTTTGGAGTGGTGAGGTATGAGGTGCTGTGGCGCATAGGCTCATGTGGTGAAGCCAGGTGAATCTGGCCCATGCCTTTCATTATCATGGTCCGACACCCCTTGGTTCAATGGACCGGGTGTGCACTGGGACACATCATCAGTAATGCATCCTCGGATCATGGGGTTAGGGTTAGGGTTAGGGTTAGGGTTAGGGTTAGGGTTAGGGTTAGGGTTAGGGTTAGGGTTAGGGTTAGGGTTAGGGTTAGGGTTAGGGTTAGGGTTAGGGTTAGGGTTAGGGTTAGGGTTAGGGTTAGGGTTAGGGTTAGGGTTAGGGTTAGGGTTAGGGTTAGGGTTAGGGTTAGGGTTAGGGTTAGGGTTAGGGTTAGGGTTAGGGTTAGGGTTAGGGTTAGGGTTAGGGTTAGGGTTAGGGTTAGGGTTAGGGTTAGGGTTAGGGTTAGGGTTAGGGTTAGGGTTAGGGTTAGGGTTAGGGTTAGGGTTAGGGTTAGGGTTAGGGTTAGGGTTAGGGTTAGGGTTAGGGTTAGGGTTAGGGTTAGGGTTAGGGTTAGGGTTAGGGTTAGGGTTAGGGTTAGGGTTAGGGTTAGGGTTAGGGTTAGGGTTAGGGTTAGGGTTAGGGTTAGGGTTAGGGTTAGGGTTAGGGTTAGGGTTAGGGTTAGGGTTAGGGTTAGGGTTAGGGTTAGGGTTAGGGTTAGGGTTAGGGTTAGGGTTAGGGTTAGGGTTAGGGT